>NW_028300915.1:7162500-7382500 GCF_049000335.1 Polistes dominula
AATCCTTTTTTAGAAACACGGGTATAAAATTTTTTTGTTAGTATGGTTTTCAATTTACCGTTTTCATCTACATTCTTGCGATGCGAACAAACATTTTAGAATAAACGAAATAAAGACGTTAAGAAAAACATATGGAAAATACTGCTGGACTGAACGAAGGTTCTGGTAAAATGCAATGAGAGATCTGATAAAGATATTGTCTAGGAATGTTTTATCAACTCTATAGCCTGCCACACTTCGAGACCCTTATTACTTATAACATATCTCGTCTTTATTCTTTGGACCACAAACTTTTTTTTTCTAAATACTCTCGTCTAAATAATGATCTGATCAATGAAAAATAAAAAAAATGCATTAAATCGTATCGCTCTCTCAGCTTATCGAACTGTGTACACTACGAGTCTCAAATTTCAACCCCGTGGTAAGCTGCACCGATTCATGCTGTGCATTCAACATCTTAAAAATGTTTTTATTTTATTGAAAAATTAGTATAAGTTTCTTAAATACGCAAATATTACAATTAATAATATAATTTTCTTATATGCATGGGTCAAAAAAAAACTTTTTATATTTTTTATAAAAACATATAAAAATTAACATACATAAAGACATATTTTGTCTTTATGAATCAAATATATTTTACGAAGAAGCAAAATAAAAATGTGTTAGTAATTTACTTGCTTTTGAATGGAATTTTTTCAGCTGCTCCTAATGTATTCTACAGTGTTATCTAATTCTTTTTTCTCTGATGTATCTAGAAATCCTCCTTTTTTGTAAAATATTGCAGACAATACAATTATTATATTCTATACATTTCATAAATATAAATGATAATATTTGCGTAATAAAGAATTAAATATTAATTTTTTAATAAAATAGAAACATTTTTAAATAGAAATAGAATAGAAAAATAGAAAAGAAATGACACGTATATGTATATATCTATATATTTATATATATGTCTATTGGTTACTTTGAGACCATTTTCTCCTATTTAAGGTATTGTTTGAAGACATTTTGCTATTTCGGGGACAGTCCTCGTAATTCATTCCAGGACTTCGAGGACTGTCCTCAAAGTATACACCGTTTATATAAAGGTTTATTTGAGGACATCATTACTGAAACGTGTATACAGGGACTATGTCCCCAAAATAGTTGATCACCAAAAGTATGATTTGAGGACTTAGAAAGAAATTTTCAGGATTTCATCGATAAAGTAAAAAGTGATCAAACTAATGAAGAAACCATTTTATTTTGCAAACTAAAGATCTATGGAAACATACCAGATAGCCAGGGTTATACTATAACTTAGTTATTGTTCTACAATAACAGTCAACATGACATCTAGTTATCATCATTTCTTAGCAGTATAACTGTTAACTAAATATTATAGTCTAGTTGAACTACAAGTTATACGATCCCACCAAAATCAGATCATCTGTAAACAGTCGCGTTAAGTACACGTTCGATTCTTTTAAAAACAAAATAATTTACTTTATAAAAAAAGAAAATCAGAAAAAACCAAGTATAGCTGGTGATATAAAAAATCATGAAAAAAAATTATTTTTTAATTCAAAAATTAAAAGTTGAAATGGAAAATGTGATAAGTTTTTTCAACTAAAAATCCTATAACTTCGACAAAAAGAGCGTCTCCGTATACGGAGACGGAGCCCACGGGGAAGCATGACCGTCTCCTCTATACGGAGACATGGCGACGAACATGTTAATCGATGTGTGTACTGAACGGCTTAAATGTGTATTGTATCCATGTATTTCTCCGCGGCGCGTGGTGGGGGTATTATTTCTCCTCTGTCGCGCAGCTAACCTCTCCTCTTTCGGAGAGAGACACTACACTATTAAACGGCAAAATTTTTTTGGGCAATTGAATAATAAGTACTATACAATATACATTATTTCATCGCATTTCTCAACTTTTTGTTTTATGGAGTTAATCGATGTGTGCACTGAACGGCTGGTATCAAAATGTAGTATGATATGATTGACGCTTGAGATATTACGCTTCTTTGATAGAACATTTTTTACTGATTTGCGATGTTGGATAGCTATACATGGATATTTCTAAGTTTTTATTATAGACTCTCTCCGATTTTTATTAAAAAAAAGGATAGTATCTTACGTTTGAGGCTATTGCTTCTATCAATTACGTGAATAATAACTGCTATGGATATGCTCTTAAAATTAGAACTATCGGAGTGTCCTAAAAGTGGTCATCATATGAATGTCCCGATAATATACATTACATTCACACGTTCAGTATAGCTGTCAGTATAGCTGTCCCCATAGCAGTCGATCCTTAAACAAATGTATATGTCCTCATATCATCCCTTATATAACTGGTCTCATATCATACAATACATAATAAATTGTGTAAAAAGTCCATTAAAAACCCATAGTTGACGGAGATATTAATGTAGTTTAATCTATTGTGGGGGTGGTGTGGTGGTGGTTGGCGTGGTTTCAGACAGACAGACATATATATAGAAGCTTTTATTGAATAAAAGAAATGTTTATTATAATATAACAAAGACTTAAAGACCGAAAGCAAAATAAGTAACCGTAACTACACTCGTTTAACACTCACTCGTCACACCGAATCAAGAAGGGCCGAGGACTGCCCTCTTCACCGCGTTTATATATGCATTCACCCCACCAATGGTCCCGATCACTTCCGTTAATCATTCTAGAAATCTCCAGACTATTCCCAATCGGTCAAACAAAAGACTTCTTCCCGATTTCCGGCTCGGGAACATTCGAGAGATTTCGGAGTGTTTACAAACGATGATGTCAGCCGATATCGTACGCTTTTCTTTCTTGTCACATGCACTCGTATCCATATCGCTACAAATCTTTCATCAACCACTTCCATGTACGCCATACACTCGCACTCTTATATATATATATATTTATATAACTGAATGACTAAATACCAGTTTTCCTACAGCTCGGCCATACTGACATTTTTGGTCGCCCCCGACCAACGGAATATTCACACAAACAAACACTCACTCACAAGTTTTACTTATTAAACTAACATAAAAAATAAGACGTAACGCATAAACTATCATGAAACATAAGGCATAATATAAGATAAGATATGACGCATATAGAATTTATATTTAAATTTACGGATTTCCTTATTTCTATCGTGGATGAATATATCGTTTCATCTGATCAGGGCCCACAGTGCCTGTATATGGCATTTGTGTTACCTGAAACCCATCAATGTCCCCGACGATGTACCGGTCCATATCTAACACTTTTTTTACTTCATATGGTCCCTTGTATTTGGGGATTAGTTTTTTGTTTATACCGATGGTAGTATCTACGTTTTTTATCATCACCAAGTCTCCGACATAATACGAGACGGGTCTCTTTCGTCTCTTATTATAATAGCGCTCGTTCGAGTGCTGATCCTCCGAAATTCTCTCTGACGCTTTGTCTCGAATGGCTACTAGATCTCGGTTTTCCTCATTACGTCGGTTTAACGCTAACCTTATGTTATCGTTTATTTCCCCGAGTTGGTCCACGCCGAATAACAATCTACTGGGGGTCTCACCCGTTGAACGACAAACCGTGTTATTCAAAGCAAATTCTACCTTATCGATTACACAATTCCATTTTTCTGTAGACTCGCACAATTTCCCTAACATGGGAGTAATAATACGATTAAATCGTTCCACCTGACCGTTTGCGCGAGGCGTACCCACCGCAACAAGTACATGGTCGAACATTTCTTTTTTCGCGAATTCTTTAAACAACTCGGAGGTAAACGCCGTTCCCCGATCGCTTATTATGCGTCTTGGCTTACTATATGCAGAGAAGTATGTTTTCAAATGCCTGACGACCTCCTGAGCCGTTGTCGTCTTACACGGATATAATTTTATGAATTTCGTGAACGCATCAACAATGGACAAAAGGTATCGATATCCTTGTTTAGTCTTCTCCAGCGGACCATAGTGGTCAACATGAACCGTACGGAACGGAAGTTTATCCTTTTCCAAAGAATGTAAATATCCTTCGTTTTTGCCGCTAACCGGAGAAAACTCAATACACTTAAGACAATTTCTAATGTATTCCTTTACCTTCTCTGTCATATTCGGAAACCAATACACTTTTGTAATATGCTCAATTACCTTATTAATCCCTACGTGACCCAAATCGTCATGACATGTTCGCATAACGCTACATTCCATTGAAGCCGGTACATAAAACAGAAGTCCTTTCGACTTATCCTTCCGATAGACGAGACCATCGCGCAACTCGTAAAACTTATCTTCGTTTTTTTCTAAGGCTTCTCGGATTTCCCGTATCTTATCGTCGCGCTCCTGACTAATAGATAACGTTTGTTCGAAAGTATTTCCTTCTATAACTAAAATTTCGTGACATCGACTTAACGCATCGACGTGTGCCATACGTTTCCCCGGCCGATGCTGTATCTCATAGTCGTAATCTTCCAAAAACAAAGCCCACCGTGAAATTCGAGGGTTCACGTGGCGTTTGCTGAGTGTAAGCCTAAAACTATCACAATCGGTAATTATTTTGAATTTTATCCCGAATAGATAAGTATGGAAACGTTTAATGGCGTAGATAGCTGACAGACATTCGAGTTCAAAACTATGATATTTCGACTCGGCAGAGCTGGTGCGCTTACTGAAATATGACACGGGTTGGAACTTCCCGTCTTTTTGTTTCTGTAACAGGATAGCACCAAATCCCGCAGTACTTGCATCGCAATGCAATTCCGTCTCAAGAATCGGTGAATAAACCGCCAATATCGGTTGCGACGCCAACAGATTTTTTAACATTTCGAACACTTCTTGTTCCTTAGAACCAAAATGATAATTCTTATCAGATTTTATTATATCGTACAATGGTTTTGCCCTTATCGAAAACGCTGGTATAAACCGCCGGAAATAACTGGCCAGACAGACGAACCTGTGTAACTCTTTTACATTACGCGGCACAGGATAATTCACTACAGACTTCACGTTTTCGTCGCTCGGCCGAATACCATCCTCATTCACCTGATATCCCAGATACGTTATCTCGTTATAAGCGAAGTAACATTTATCAAGCCGGAACCGCAGAGAAAATCGCGCGGCTATTCGGAAAACCTCACGCAATATTTTAAGATGTTCTTCCATGCTATATGTCGCAATTAATATGTCGTCGAGGTACAAAAGAACCCTATCTTTTCTAATTAGTTCATCAAAACAATTAGATACGAATCTCTGAAATACTCGTGGTGCATTTGTTAAGCCAAATGGCATTCGCAGGTATTCATACTGACCGAAAGGTGTTACGAAAGAGGTATATTTTATCGACGATTCAGCTATTTTAACATGATGGAAACCGTCCTTCAGATCTAATGTTGTATAGTATCTTTTGTTTTTCAATCTATCCAAATTGTCGTCGATCACCGGCGTAGGAAAGTTATCTCTAATAGTTATTTTATTTAGCTCGCGGTAATCAACGCAAAGTCTGAGCTCACCATTCTTCTTACGAACTAATACAATCGGACTGGCATACGGTGACTTACTGGGCCTAATAATACCGTCGGCCATTAACTTATCCAGAATTACGCGCAGTTTCTCCTTATCGGCGTAAGCTAATCGTCTCGGCCGGAAAAAGATCGGTTGTTCGTGTTTCAAAGATATTACCATCTCACACCCATGTTCCTCTTCAACGACACCCGAATTTAGTTTTGACTTATATTCCGTATCATACAACTCTTTAACTTCCTTTTTCTCGTCAGAAAGGATATTAGGGTTAATTTGTAACGTCTCGTTTACTTTGACTGGTTCATCTAAGTAATCAATATTCAATATTTCATTACCAAAGCAATTATTCTCGTTTCTTAAAGACTCGGAATTGGTTTTTATAATTTGGGCGTCTTGACCTAATAAAATTTTTACCGTCGGATTTGTAGAAAAATCTCTTCCAAGTAACACGGCGTGACTCATGGTGTTGTCCGGCACAACAAAAAAATTCATTTTCATCTCTACCTCACAGATATTAATATCTATTTCGAAATTACCTAAAATTTGTAGCTTGGAACCGTTTATTCCATAAAGATCATGATTTCCTTTTACCGCAGATAAACTTACATTATTCGGTGCATAGGGTTGCTTGATCATACTTATAGGTGATCCAGAATCAACTATAGCGCAAAACTTATATCTACAGATATCACCATTTTCGTCTGCTGTGGTAAACGTTAAGGGTACCGTGTACGGGGGATATAGTGCTGGCCCCTGTACCAAATTCATTGAATCTGAAGAAGGTGTGGACGTGTGTGATACTGATGTAGTAGGCGCATCGGGTTTCCTCCTCTTCTCCGGACAGTCCTTAAGATGATGATTGGCTGATCCGCAGCAATAACAGAACCCCTTCGATGTTCTTGGTTTCCTACATTGCGGAAGAGTATGACCCACCTCCCCGCAATTATAGCATTTTCTGATTGCCCGTGTTGTCGTCGACCCCTTCGTCGATGGGTTCGGATGAACAACCGCTTTCGCTGCCTTCACGTCCCTTACGTAATATTCCTGTGATCTTTTCGGTCGCAGATTAATTTTTTCAAAAGCTTCGTTTAAGTCAGACGTTGACTTAAAACGGGCCATACGTGCCTGATCCTGAAGTCGTGGGTCCGGTATCCCATCGACAATGTAGTCGATTATCTCTTCCTCGGGTATCGGAACACGATTAGCGAATATAATTTTCTCATGTAAATAGCTACTGAAGGATTCGTTTGGATGCCATATTCGTGCTTCAAATTCTCTTCTCAAGGTCAGTTTACTTTGACGATTATTATACATTGTTCTCATCCGTTGAAGAAGATCTTCCACACTTAAACTGATGTGTTCTGGTTTTGAATGAAACCAATTCAGAGCTGATCCTTTTAATTTTGAACTGATAACAATCTTTGTGCTGTTATCGTCCAGACTATAGGTACTACGTACTAAATTCAATTGTTGTTCCCATTTCCAAAATGAATGGTCGGACCCATCGAATTCGCACAGCAACTCACTGATACTTCTCAAGTTGACATTACTCGGTGTATTACTTACTCGGTTTAAACTTTCAATGCTAGAAGTAGTTGCTGATTGTATGGCTTGTTCTCTTCTTACCAATTCTAATTCCTTTCTAAGTAGATCTCTTTCTTTTCTTATCAGTTCAAGATCTGGAGAAACATTACCGTCTCCAACACGTGGAGCCCCAACAGCAACCGTCGGCTCGTCACGTCCCGTCGAACCGTCTTCTTGAACCGGATTATTCAACTCCTTTTCCAGATACTGCCATATTTCTGGCTCCGTTTCGGTCAACCTACTAATTAATTCATTCTTGTTTCCGACAGTAGGCAAATTTCTTACGCGTAATGCCTCCTTCAATTGGCAAACGGTGTAAGAGCTTGGTTCCTTAGCAGACATTATGATAGTTTCTGTTTTTGATGATAATTCCTCAAACCCGATATGATATTATTTTCTACACACAGCGGACAGAATTTCGCATATACGGCGGACAGAACAGACTTCGCGTAAACGAACAGAGATATTCCGCGCAACGGACAGAAAAGATTTCGTATCTAACGAACAGAGATTTCCGCGCAACGGACAGAAGACTTCGTATACGACGAACAGAGATTTCCGCACAGCGAACAGAAGAACAGAATTGTATCACTTTCCAAAAAAATCGCGTATTCACTTCGACACAGATCCCACTATTTCTTTAATCCCACTTCTGAACTGTGGGGGTGGTGTGGTGGTGGTTGGCGTGGTTTCAGACAGACAGACATATATATAGAAGCTTTTATTGAATAAAAGAAATGTTTATTATAATATAACAAAGACTTAAAGACCGAAAGCAAAATAAGTAACCGTAACTACACTCGTTTAACACTCACTCGTCACACCGAATCAAGAAGGGCCGAGGACTGCCCTCTTCACCGCGTTTATATATGCATTCACCCCACCAATGGTCCCGATCACTTCCGTTAATCATTCTAGAAATCTCCAGACTATTCCCAATCGGTCAAACAAAAGACTTCTTCCCGATTTCCGGCTCGGGAACATTCGAGAGATTTCGGAGTGTTTACAAACGATGATGTCAGCCGATATCGTACGCTTTTCTTTCTTGTCACATGCACTCGTATCCATATCGCTACAAATCTTTCATCAACCACTTCCATGTACGCCATACACTCGCACTCTTATATATATATATTTATATAACTGAATGACTAAATACCAGTTTTCCTACACTATAATGATATTTTCGACTGTTTTCTGCTACTTAAACAGATTTCCATTTTCTGTCCCCAAAACAGCCAATAGACATATATATATATACCTTCCAGATTCACACAAACTTACACACTTATACAACTTACAAAGACAGACTTCACACCTTCTATCTTTATTTCGACCGTCGGTTCGTTTGGACCTTATATTTTGTCGCATACCTACGTGCTTATTTCTGTTTATTCTTCTACCCTTCTATCGCTCCTACCTACAAACAGGTATAGTATCGAAATTATTCTATATGTGTTCACGCTTCGTAGTATGCAGTCGCACACAACACACACATATACAACCAGAAGCGATAACTACGAAGCAGAGCATAAAGAGGAGACCGAGAATAGGAAAAACTATATAGCTATATCCTGTCTCATTCTCTCGTAGGCTCAATCCTATATGTTTGTCTCTATTTCTCTTCTTACTAAATATCGTGGCCCTTGCATAGTGGCCCGTCGCTCCGTTGCCTATCCGTATACAGGCTCCGTTGCCTCGCCATCTACTGGCTCGTTGCCTGAACCACCCATTTCTTTTCAAATCACTCCCTATTCTAAAGAAGTCTTCACTTCAAAAAGAAAAAAAAAAAAGAAAATCAATTATACTTTTAACGAATTATTGAGAAAATCACTAAAGATAGAATATAAAAGTAGAAAAGTAGAACAAGTCCAATTACGGATTACGCGTTATTCATTGCGTTTTCGGGAAAGAAACGTCACACGAGAAACTTTGTAATCGTTTGAAACGTCAATTGGACGATTCGAGACTCGAGCGAGATAAAGTGCAGAAAGCTAAGAGTACGGCCGTACATCCATCGAAACTACGAAGAATTCGAAGTTTAGGTGAAAGCGGAAGCATTCCGAAAAACGAAAAGTTTGCGGAACACTGAGAAAGAAGAAAGAGAGAAAGAGAGAGAAGGAAAGAAAGAAAGAAAGAAAGAGAGAAAGAGAGAAGTGAATAGAATCGGGGTAAATCGATGCCGGTACTTCTTACCGTGAAAACCGATTCCAAGAGGGTGCATTACTTTTCACTTCTTTCTAGTTCTCGCCTTTTGAACGTTGCTCATGAAAGAAAACTAGAAGATTGAGTCAAATTTTCTACTATTTTCTTATGAAACAAACAAGTTTTACACAAAAATTATTTTTCTAGATACTTTAATGATTATTATTACCATTTCCAAAATAAAACTATTGAAAAATTCGTTGTTTTAGTAATTTTTAAAAATTCACGAAAAGAAATAAATGAATAATTATTGTAACTTCATTTAATAACCGTTTTTCTATTTTATTTATTGAACGAAATAGGCAATTTAAAAAGTAATAGAGCGAGAAAGAACAGCGAACAAGTATAAAGTTTGTAAAACAGAATGAACGGTGTATATATATACCTGAATTTCGGAGTTTGGTAAAGACAGTATCTAAGATAGAATGTCGTCATTACTACGAGAATGTAGATTTCGTTCAACAAGAAGAACTTTCCAAGAGGAACCCATGAATTCTCCTTTTCTTCCCCAAAACTTTTCATACCTCTCTATACATATATAAATCTGCACAATATTCCTTGTAGAACAATTCTTTACAATTGAGTGAACGTTGACAAGCTTTGAGTTTTAAGATGACGAATAACGGTATTATAAAAGAGAAAAATTTCATTTATTTATACTTACATTTGTCTTTTTATTATTCTACCCCTTTTTTACGGGTTCAAATCATTTTTATACTAACACTTTCTCACATTTATCCTAATATTTACAAAGAAGTAGTCTTTTATCGTCTTATTAGAATAAGCAGTACACAATTTTTGTTTTTTTACTAACTGTATTCATTGTTGCTTGACTTTAGTGATCTGACAATAATTATTATAATATTTTAACGTAACTTCAATGTTTACTGTATAAATATATACATGTAAAATTAATAAATTAGTATGACGAATAATAATTGATATCATTTGTAACTGAATAAATTATGAAACAATTATTATCCTAGATTGAAATTAAATCACGTGAAAAGACATTGTTGCGTCAAAAATATCAATCATTGTTACAAAAGTGTTAGTAAAAGTGTTAATAAGAATTTGTAAAAAAACAATCCTCGTTCTTTTCTTTTATTTTTTTTCTGTATTACAATAGTAAATGTAAAAGGAAATGATAGAAGAGTAAAGTAGAAAGTGAAAGTAAAAAGATAGTGCGAGAAAGAGAAATAAAGGAAGAACAAACTCGGCAAAAGTCTTTCTACGTGCATTAGCTGATGAGAGCAACGATTCGTCAGACTTTTCGTGAAAATCAGAGATCACCGGTGTGCGCGCGCGCGCGTGCCCGCACACATATACCTACCTAGGAAAGGAAACAGAAAGAGAAAGAAAGAAAGAAAAGAAGAAGAAAAAAGCGGTCAAAGTGGAATGCAATGTCGTACTGTACACAATGGACCGGTAAACAGAGAATATGCTTCCACACGGTAAACACCTTTCGACGGCTTGGTGAATGTGATGTTAAAAAAAAGAAGTACCATTTTGACTACTTTCTACTCAAAAATATACAAGCAAGTTTTGGAAAAAAATAAACAAAACTTCATGGTAGTCTTCTCCGTATTTGCATTTGTAAATATATCTTATTAATGTATACGTTTAAACTGTCTAATATTAGTTCTATTCAAAAATGTGCATGCAAGTCTTTCTAAAACAGAAAAAAACCCATAGTGGTCTCCTTCGTATTTTACATTTATAAATATATCTCATTATTGTATAAATTTAATCAGTATAATAGTTAAATTTTTA
Organism: Polistes dominula; assembly: GCF_049000335.1. Classification (NCBI taxonomy): domain Eukaryota; kingdom Metazoa; phylum Arthropoda; class Insecta; order Hymenoptera; family Vespidae; genus Polistes; species Polistes dominula. The sequence goes on from NW_028300915.1 coordinate 7,173,585, forward strand.
ATCACTAAAAGAACACTGACATTTTACCGAATGTGCGATTATCTCTACTTTTAAAATTTCGAAAATTTTCAACGTCAATGTATATTTGATAGATATGCTTAAAATTTTATAATAAAAAATATATATGTTTCCTTAAAAATAATTAGACATAACACTACCGAGTGACGAAAATTTTTATGGCTGTTGAATAATAAATGATACGACACGGCGTGTATAATTTTATTAAATTCTTTTTTTTTATTTTTATTTTCCAAAAGATATATGTTTTTTATTTTCTTAACATTTATCTTTTTATCATTTGAAATGAATTATTATTACTGAAATGAAAAAAATGATAAAAAGCTACTATGCAAATGAATGAAATAATAATAACAATAATAATACTAATAATTTATTATTTTATTAATAAATTATTAACAAATAAAAATTGCTATCTTAATATTTAAAATGTAGATCAATTGTCGGAAATTGAGCAATTGTAACTATAACATTTTTTTTCTTCCCTTATTGCTTTTTTATTCCCTTTTGTTCGTTCTCTCCTACTCTCTTTCCGTTACTGTTACTGTAACTCTTTTCCAACACGACGACAACCGCGCTCGGTTTTCCTGGCGTGATATTTCAGTTGAAAATAGTGTAACCTCTAACTCTGATTCTCTCCCTCGTTTTGTCTTTTCTGCATAACACGAACATTTCACACGAGAGAGACTCCCCCAGGAAATAGTTGTCGCTTAATTGTTTCCCACCTAAGAATTTTTCGTTTGGAAACAAAATAGAAAAGTTTAGCACACGTATAACCCTCGGGCTCGCATTTTCGTTGAGTGCTTCTTCGAGATAGAGAACAAAAGAAACAGTGATGAAATTCTGTTGATTGAACGGTGACGAATGAATGACGGTACTATCTTACTTTTCAAAATAAAATCATTATTTAACTAGTAAAAAAAGATATATTCGAATTTCAAAACTACGTTAGACATCAATTTTCCATCAAATCAATGATTTATTATAACACGAAAGAACAATGTTTGATGTTACCAAAATCAAACGAATCAAATGTTTTATCTCTTTCTCAATTATTTTCAAACATTTATTACAAATTAATAAAAAGAAAAAATAAATATAAAAAAAAAATGAGAACTTGAATATGATTTACAGTGGAGAAGTCGCTCAAAATTTGACATGTTCGGATTTATATGCGATGCGAGTGCAGATATTTCAAAGATGAACGGACGAGGAAATGTTATTGGCAATGTTCGCAGGACATATACCTACGTAGGAACATAATATTTTATCTACAATCGTATAATATGATGTACAGGTATTCAATATATATATATATATATATATATATATATATATATATATATAAAATAACAAGTAGAAACGACATTTTGTCACTACATGTTACTTTTTCGTACGTACATATATATCCTATGCATAGATAAATACATAAATACGATCATATTTTTATTACACAATACATATGTTCGGTAAATCGATATTATCTATATATATGCAACCCTTCTATAACACGGTAGATAGGTTCCTAGAAAATGCTGTGTTGTGTGAAACCGTGTTGTATGAAATCCAGAACCATGAGCCAAAAACTTTTGTTTTCAGACCACAGAGATGAAAAGAAATACTTTCCACAACACTGTATCTTTAAGACGGCGCCTTGCCGCGGCTGTAGAAGTACAGTGTTGTACAAAGATTTTTTTAAAGGAAACCGTGTTATAGGATACCGTGTTGTAGGAGGGATACCTGTATATATAGCATATCAAGAAGGGTCCACTTCCATGCACCAGACGAAGGAAACGAGGTGAGCCCGTTCGAAGCAACTCAATAACTAGAAATGATCGGCTCGTTAAGGTGGAATGATTACATCAGCGGTTCCTAATGAATCGAACTTGGCCAAAGAACCGAGATATCTTGATTGCGACTTATTTTCAGTCGCCTTTTTTTCTTTTTTTTAATCTATCACTCTAATTCGTTCTCCGGGAATTTGCAAATAGTATCTCATAAGTTATATATATATATATATATATAATATAACATTTATCTCTTACAAATGATTTTAAATCCTTGTAAACAGATAAAATATAAATTAAATACAACTCGTTAGTTAATGACAAAAATGAATGAAGAAAATGGCAATATACAAGAAAGAAATATCTGAGGTAAATTTATGTAATCTATACTCTATCTTTTTCTCCCACTCTCTCTTTTTCTCTCTCATTCTTATTTTTATTTTCTCTTTGCGTAAGAAACAAGATCTAAACAGTTATCTATCTTTAATTTTTCTTTAATTTTCTTGAACAGAGCAAAGCATATACATTGTTACCCTCGTTTTGTAGAAATGAAATTTTTTAATTACTGGCGAGTATTGTTTTATAAAGTTCTTATTAAATGAGCATGTAATTCGCTGTAATATCCCGTTGGACCGTTTTCATTTTTCGTCCATTTAAATAGACTAAAAATTCTCAATTTGAAACTAATCCGTTTCTTACGGATAAAGTTCTATCCTAATATAGTTTGTCTCGGTTACACATTAATCATTATTCTTATTTAAAAAAAAAAAAAACGAATAAGAATTCAAATCTAACACGATTAAACAATGTAATTATATTCCTCCTTTCTTACACAAAATCCACATTTTCGTAAATAACGTAAAATATATATAATATTCTTGTTTTCTTATATATATCTTTTTCTCTTGTCAATAACGCTGGAAAATTGCGGTATATAGAAAAACGAGTTTTGTAAATGCTGTTAAAAGCTGTCAAGGAGAACACCTCCGAAGACGACGAAATAAAGGATGAGAAGACGACGGCGTTTCGGTGCTAACATCTTTGACGTTTACGTGCGAGTAAAGGGACGAATGAGGAAGAGGTATATTGAAAGAGGGAGAAGAAAAGGGACGATGAGGGAAGAAGTGGCAAGGAAGGGAAAGACAAAGAGAGAAAGAGAGAAAAAAAGAGAGAGAGAGAGAGTAAGAGAAATAAAGAGAGAAAGAGAGTTCCCACGAGCGGGAATTTGCGCCAAGCAGGGAGGGACGAGTTCTCTCGCGTGTGTTTGCAAAGCGAAACAGGGCAAATATCACTTCGCCCGCAACTTTATTCCGCGACGCGGTGAATTCATGAATCTTTTAGCACTTCCCTCAGTATTTTCTTTTCTTGGATGTCTTCCTCACACTTTCTTTCTCTTTTTTTTTCTTTCTTTTTTTCTTTCATCGTGTAGACTGAAACGTGCATAGATCCTATGAATTATTTCGTCGAACTGATTACGGCAAAGTAAAGCGGTTTTTCAATGATCCAGAGAGAAATAAATATCGTTCGGGCTGCATCCATTATATGGACCATTAATACATTTCACAATATTTTGACTTTCCTTTTAACGCTCTCGGTCATTAAACGTAAATGTAAATTCTATATTGATGTGGAAAAACATTACTCTCGTATAAGAATAAAAAGGAATATAATTTTGTATTCAATTATTTTTGAAAAATATATATACTCTATTTATATAGTATATTCAAAATGTTAGACTCAATTTATTTCGTTGTTTTTTTTTCATGATTTCGAATACAATTTTTCTTTTAACAAAAGAGAAATCTTTTTTAAATGTCATATCGAACTAAGGATTACGTGATTATCGATTATTACGGAAATTTTCTTTGACAAGCGTTAAGTTTATTACGAGACAATTATATACATATATATATATTACATAATAATATTAACAATGATGGATATTAAATACGTTTACGTGAAAACCCGTTCAGAATTTGGTAAGCAATGCATCTTCGACATTTGCGGCCCGAACTTGGACGAGGAGATCAAACCAAATCCTCAGGAGATGCGCAATTACATTGTGAAGAGCTCCTGTCACGTTGGCACGCAGTACACGAAGCAAATAGCGTTACATGAGGTTAGGTCGATTTCATTAACAAGATTATATCCGGCAACGATAGTCTCATGTGTCTGTTATGTATGTATATACATGCGGTCACGGTGCGTAACATCATGCTTGCCGACAGACTAGAGAAGTATCTTATGTGCATCATAGAAATCTGTATCTTCCTCTGTGACCTCTCTATTTAGTTATGAAATGAAATTACTAAAAATTATTTCAACTAATTTTAAAACCATCCTTACATTTTCACGAGGGGACATATAAGAGCATGAACTGTCTGTGTATGTGTGTGTGTAAATTTGGAAAAGACAAGTAATATCACTTTTATATTAGAATTCGTTTGAACACGCATTTGTCTTTGTTATCGATGAACTTAAAACATCAATGAAGCGAAAAAGATATTCGAAAAGTTTCCGTTAGTCGAAATTATACGAGTTTTGTAGAAATTTTATAGCGTAAAAATATACGAAGAAGAAAACGGTATTTTAGTTTCATAGTCGACGTAAAAAAAAGAAACATTTCGGTATATTCACTTTTTTTCTCCATTCGTATGAATTCGTGGTGAATCAGTGGTGAATCGCGTATAGTCGTATTCGTGTTAACGAGAATTTGTTATCACTGATTGAAAAAGTAGTACGCGATCGATGCAAACGAATTAAGATTGAAAATATTTAGTTACCAAGGTGGTTTCAACAAATTTTTCGAATGAAAACTTATTTTGATACCTTAGACAAAATTAGCTTCTATTAGTAAATCATATTGACTTAATCTTTGCTTTACGGTCAACCGCTAGTACGAAAATACCAAAGTACGTTTCCTTTCTTCTATTTTTTCAGTTAATTTTTTTTTTGTAAAAGAAGAATTATAAAACAAAGAATTTAGTTGCGAATTAATATGAAATCATAGAAGCTAAGAAACAAGATTATTCCACATTAAACAAGAAGACAGGTCAAATTTATTTCCGACAAATTAAACAAACTTCATATCTGAAATCATAGGTTCAAACCGCAGCGGTGAACACGAAGAACAGCGGAATATACCATTACGAGGGTGGTTGGCCAAAGGAGATTCATCCTGGTGACCATGAAACTACCGCGAGATTTCGCAGGCGGGTGGAGAAGGGCGATGAGTGGGCTCCTAAATTACGTTACCTACTTGCGGTAAATCTCTAGAGTTAGTAATAGTACCGATAAACCGAGTGCATTGTATGGTTTTCAAAGTGGTTTCGTAATATACCTTGGTCTAATACAAAATCCATATCCAATATTAATTATTTATTTTTTAAGCTTTGCTTTGAGTATCGAAATACACATGATCTTTAAATTAAATTCATCAGTAATATTAAGTTTTTTTAACAGAATATGGAACACTGTATCCTGTTAAATAACGCTATTAGTATATACGAACATTATTTTGATGATATGATACCGACTTCCTTGACCAAAGAACGGGGAATCAGGTATGTTTCATGTAATTTATCATTAGGTTCGATAGAAAAAAAAAATAAATTGTTCAATCCTTTTTTAGATTATTAAATGTTTTTCCGGATCAAGAGATACCCGCCAGACCAGTAAATGATATCGATTGGTCACCCGACGATACTAAGATGGTAGTTTGTTATTGCTTCGTTGATTGGAAAAAAAAATCGATTTCAGTATTAACACATATATTTGGGATTTAGGTAATAAGATTAAGCCATTAAAAACGTATTTAAAAAGTTACAATCTTATGTATTCCTCGTGCATCGTTAAATGAAAATAATTGATACTTTTTTTCTTACTAATAGAAAGCCCTAACAGACCATATATGACTATTAAAGCTTCATATCCAACATTGGTATGCCAATTTAATCCTCGAGATCCTTTTGTGCTTGCTGGTGGTCTTATAACAGGGCAAGTTTGTTACTGGGATGTAAGAACCGGTATCGAGCCGGTTAATATATCCTATCCTCGAAACAGTCATAGGTATTCTCAAGTTTACTAAGATAGTTGTTGTTCAACGAAGAAACTTATATCTTTAATGATGTACTCGAAGTATAGAAAATCTGAAATAATGATATTATATTGAAGATACCCAACAACTGCAGTTAAATGGATTTACACGAAGACAAACACTGAATTTTTCTCAAGTTCTTGGGACGGTCAAGCTCTTTGGTGGGACACGAGAAACTTACATTATCCAACTGATCAATTGATCTTCGATTTAGAATATCCAAACGAACCGTCGATGGAAAGATCAATTGGAATATATTCTGCAAATTTCGAGCCATCTATGAGTACAAAATTTATGTTCGGTTTACAGAATGGTATTGTTGTTAGTGGATCGAGAAAAGTTAAAACGAATGCTGAGAAATTATCAGCGAAATTCCAAGCTCACAATGGACCAGTATTATCCGTTGATCGTAGCGTTTTCAACCCGAAAGTGTTTATAACCGTTGGCAAAGGTACAACTCGAATTTGGGCGGAAGATACTAGAGAAGGCAGTTTAATAACGATCAGGTTTTTTTCCTGTATCATTATATTTTTATATTAACAATTTATTACTGGAGCGTATAATAGAATCGATTTATTTTTTATGAAGAAGCCAACGTTATTCACCGATCAAAGCTTGCTGGAACAAAACTAGACACTCTCTTTTCTACATCATAAAGGAGAACGGTCAATTAGAAGTTTATGATATTTTAGATAGTATCGAAAAACCAATCGTTGAGTTACATTTAAGCGAAGTTAGCCTAACGGCTATGGCGGCCCATGAAAATGGATATTTGTTAGCCGTTGGTGATAAGAATGGAAATATATATTTGACTCGTTCGACAGAGGCCTTAGGAAAATTCGATAGGAATGAAAGAAACCTTTTGACTATGGTGTGTATATGTTCATTGGAATACATAAAAGATCATAATCAATGAAAATGTTTAATTTTCTTTAATCTGTCATTATCAGGGATTAGATAGAAATTCAAAACACGTAAAAGCCGTGGATGTTCGTATCAAGGAGATCAAAATATTAAAGATATTGAACAACCACGAAGAACCAGTGATCGTAAGGAAAATTCCGAAGATTAAGGGAAAAAGTAAACAGCAAATGAAAAAGAAAGATAAGGTTAACCCTTCGACGAAAGAGGAGACAAAGGCTAATAAAGATAAAGGTAGAACTAGTACGAAGAAGAGGCTTCGAGAGGAACTTCCTGAAATCATGATTGCTGAAGAAATGTTCTTTGAAACTGTGGATAAGGTAGGAAGGGAAGGGAAGGCTTAAAGAAAAAGAGACAAAACTAATTTTCCGATTCTGATCTCTTTTCTTGTTAGAAAACTATTTTACGTTTTACAGGAAAAAGAAAAGCTCGAATCGGAGGGAGATCCAAACCTTAGATACTCGGCGTTCGTACGAAAGTTTGATCCCAAACAATTAAAACATCGGGCAAGAGAAACTGAGAAAGAAAAAGACACTTCGGAGAGGGATTCGAAGAAAAGAAAAGGAAAGAAAAAGAGGCCAGCTGTGACAAAGAAAATATTCTTGGATTCGGAAGTAGATGAAGAAAAAATAACAAAGATTCGCGAGACCGTTTCCGAGATAATAACGGAAACTACTACAGACAAGATTATACCAACCACAAGTGGTGATCCTAAAAGACGTAAGATAAAGAAAAAGAAAAATATGGTCAAGAAGTTCGACCTTCGTCTTCGAAGGCCTTGCAAAATTCTATGCCAACCGAAGGTCTGCTGTTGGCGAAAAACTTGGCGTAAGAAGTATGCGCAAGCTATGATAAAAGAGAAAACCGATCGAACATCTACTGCAGATAAAAGTGAAGAATCTTTAAGAGATATGTTAGAGCTGCCTTTGGAACTCGACAGAGAGTTGAGGATAGCAAAAAGGCAAATTCGTAAAGCGAAGAAGCCGATCCGTTGGACTCAAAGAAAACGACTGATCGAGAGATTCTTGTTAGTTCGGTAAGATAGAATATATGAAATATGTTCTTTATTTTCTTTCTTTTCGTCTTTGTTAAAATTGTTTATCCTCGAATCAATGTAAAGAAGATAGATAAAAGTGTAGAATTTGTGAGAAAAAATTGGGCAGTTGGGTTAAACCTTAGACACGAATCCGGGTCATCCATTTTGCGGGTGGCCGTTTTAACACCATTAACCTTTTAGCGATGACTTTACTGTCGACCAATAAATGAGTCGTCATGATACGAATTTACCTTAAAAAAAAGATAAACTATTTCGACTTTTTATAGCTTCCTTAAGCTGCTGGTGTATTTCATCTAACAAATAATAAATTTATAATTGTCAGATATAATTTGTATTAACTAAAGTGAATTATTTAGTTAATTCCATTAAAGGATGTTTTAAACTATTCATTCTCAACAGTTATTCTTTTTCACAATAATAATATTGAAGCGGTCATGTTTTGATTATATTTTTCAGAGAGAAATCCAAAAAGAAAGAAAAAAATCGAAAAAAGTAAACGATGATAAATATTCAGATATTGACAAAGTATGTGCGAAAACACCTAAGTCAAAAACAATGGATCCCTGTAGTCCACGGAAATCATGGACTGTCATGAAAGAGATTGAGGCTATTCTTATCCCAGAGCCAGCAAAAGCGATAGAACGTGAAGCTGGACTGGGCAGGGCTTATTTGGAAGAGCTCGAGGCCATCCAAAGTAGGGTTTACCCAAGGATTTCCGACTTCCATTCGATAGAATAGCATTTACCGATAGTTCGATAACAAAAGAAGCTGAGAAGAAAGAAGAATACGGAAGCTGAAGAGGATTGGAATGCATATGCCCGTGCAATACTCAAACAATGCATATATATAGTGAGAAAAATGAGAATAAACTATAAGATAGCGCGGTCATACTCGTAATTTCGAGGTGAATCCTTCAGAAACACTTCTAAAGGTTCTCCTCTTCGTTCTCTTCTCTATATTTATTGTCAAGAGTTCGATAAGCTTTGTTAGTGCAACCATGTACGCGTGCGCGTGTGTGTACAATATGCATACGTTGTCGTTAAAAACAGAAATGGGAGAATGTCAAGATTCACATTGTGAAATGTCAATAGATACGAAATTCGTCGGTGAAATATCGAATATTTGGGTTTATTCTTATACATTAATATTTCAAACATACATGAAACGATTATGTGAATCATGATATTCTTTCAAACTTTCACGGTAACATATACACGTAAACAATTTTACATGGATATTTTGTTAACGATGCTGATTATTCCGCGATAATTCGGTTCTGTAATATCGTTTAATAATTGAAAAATATTGTTCATTGACGTAGTTGATAGGAACGCATAATCAATTCGAATGAATTGAATTAAATCGTTAAAGTGCAACACTAAACTTAATAAATCGAAAATGCAACAACCAAAAACAACTGTGGTATTAAACTACAAGAAGAAAATCAAAGAATCATTTTAACAATATATCGATTGTACTTTTAAATCGTTTAAGATAACGTTAAATGTCTCAAAGTTAAAACGTACCACCATGTTGAAACTTTCACAACTTTCATTGGTGACATCGCGGAAAGAAGAAAAGCCTTGAGCCCACTCTCCTCGTCGTAGTCATCGTAGTCATTTCGGAGAATGATGGAAAGGGGATAAATTTCCGGTACGACTTTCCTAGAAGCTAGATGATAAATTCACACAGGAAAGGTCGACATTCATAAGAGAAGTTCTGATTTGCTATCTGGATTGTGGCGCAAGACGATATTTCCGTTGGTTGCTAGAGTCCTTCAGGCATAACTTCCGGTATTCCAAAACACATGATGAGTATACACGCGAGAGAAAAGCCACTTTTAGAAAACGCAGTATACAAAAATAAACAAATTTCAAGGAACTTTACCGATATTATTTATGGAGCTTTTTACTTTTACGATCTGAAATTGTACAATTTTAGAAATTTCCTATTTCAGTTACATTTTCAGTAGAAAATACTATTACAGAGTTATCCTATTAAATAATTTATTATGAGAATATTACAAGTTGAAATTCAATTAATATCTTCTTGAATATTTTCCCCTTTCTCTATTTTACGTAGAAACAAGATTCGTATATAAATCATTAATAATAGTGTTCATAGAAAATCCTTTATCATCTCCGTGTGTTACAATTAATAAATAACTTATCTTTCCCTTCATTTCACTCATTATCAGCCCTATATGTACATAGGTGTATATTACGTGACACTCGATAGATAACAAGATATCCTCACACATTTTCTTCATTTCAAATTGAGCTTACGAGTATTGACTAGGGGCGGTGAAGCTTCCAGATCGGGGATTTTCCTGTCTGAAGTAAAGAAAAAGAAAAAAAAAATCGTTGGATATAAACACGACTAGATTCTCACATAAAGCACGATCGAACTTTTTGCCCGAAGCAACCTCAATTTGTAAAACTCGTTTGTCGAATACTGTTTATTGAATAAATTTATTGAAATTTCTTCTACACTTCTGACGATTAAACTAAAAACTAAATAAAAAGACAAAATATTATATATATATATATATATATATATATAAATTTTCAGAACAACACACCGTGCTATTCTTGAACATTTTTTTGAAAACACTCCTATTTTGGTCTTATATATATATATATATATATATATATATATATATATATATATATATATATATATATATATGTTTATAGTGGGGGAATATTCTTGTTTATTCAAGTATTTATTTTTGTATCAAAATTTTGCGAATTTTCGCATTTAAACATTAGATCTTTGATTTAGGTAATAATTTGTTCGATGATCGCCATTTCGGTAATTTTTTATTTCATTTATTTATTTTAAATTTAAAAAAAATCAAGCCGATAAGATTTTGATGAATAAAAGAAAAAAGAAATTCATGTGTGCAGATCACACGTGTTAAAAATGAAACCTTCAAAAAACTAAGTTTCGAGAGAATCTGACGAATGCACAGTTTCAATAGTAAGATAATTGTAGGATTTATTTATTAAAATATTATTGCCATATATATTAAAGGTCACCGGTATAGTCTCTGGGTGGAATAGCTGATAAAGAGTACACTTTTCCAAATTCAAGCAATAAAAATGGAGTACTAAATGAGATAGTTATAAATAGACATCAAAATCGTAGGTTGTTTATCTAAGGAAATATAATTCGTCAGAAATTAAGTAAATATAAATAATCCTTTTTTTTGAAACTCAGATATAAAATTTTTTTTGTTAGTATGGTTTTCAATTTACCGTTTTCATCTACATTCCTGCGCTGTATAGCAAACATTTTAGGATAGACGAAATAAAGACGTTACGTTACGTCATTTTTTAAATAGAAATAGAATAGAAAAATAGAAAAGAAATGACACGCGTATATATATACTTTCCAAACGTTCCCTTTTTCCCTTTTTTAACAGAATCTACAGGTATTAGTTGCAACACAAAAAGAAATACTTGTGTGTGCTAACCCATGATAAAGATATCTCAAATTCAAAGGAAGGGTGAAAAGTGTGAAAGAAATAATTTATCTACCTGGGTTTCAAATAAAATATATTATATTTACTTGGGTTAGGACGGCGTATCTTTCTGTCGACAAATATTCTACAATTTTTGTTTCTATCTATGGCTAACGCATTCAGCATTCCATCTTGATAAAAAGAATTCTGAAAATATTAGTTTGTGTAAGCTACCTACACCCCAAGGTCGGTTCCTTTTTATGAGAACAGAATTATAAAAAACAGGGAAGGTCTGTTGAAATTCGATCTATATTTATTATCTTTATTATCGATGCGAGATTATTCATTTCTATAGTTTTTTTTTTACAAAACGTGTCATATCTTTTCTATTTAAAACTGTTTTTATTTTATTAAAAAATTAATATTTAATTCTTTATTACGCAAATATTATCATTAATAATTATGAAATGTATAGAATATAATAATTGTATTGTCTGCAATATTTTACAAAAAAAATGATTACAAGGTACATAAGAGAAAAAGAATTAGATAATACTGTAGAATACATTAGGAGCAGCTGAAAAAATTCCATTTAAAAGCAAGTAAATTACTAACACCTTTTTATTTTGCTTCTTCGTAAAATATATTTGATTCATAAAGACAAAATATGTCTTTATGTATGTTAATTTTTATATGTTTTTATAGAAAATATAAAAAGTTTTTTTTGACCCATGCATATAAGAAAATTATATTATTAATTGTAATATTTGCGTATTTAAGAAACTTATACTAATTTTTCAATAAAAAAAAAACATTTTTAAGATGTTGAATGCCCAGCATGAATCGGTGCAGCTTACCACAGGGTTGAAATTTGAGACTCGTAGTGTACACAGTTCAATAAGTTGAGAGATTCAATGCATTTTTTTGATTTTTCGTTGTTCAGATCATTATTTAGAAAAAGAGTATTTAGAAAAAAAGTTTGTGGTCCAAAGAATAAAAACGAGATATGTTATAAATAATAAGGTCTCGAAGTGTGGCAGGCTATAGAGTTGAAAAAACATTTCTAGAGAATATCTCTATTAGATCTCTCATTGCATTTTACCAGAACCTTTGTTCAGTCCAGCAGTATTTTCCATATGTTTTTCGTAATGACTTTATTTTGTCTATCCTAAAATGTTTGTTATACAGCGCAGGAATGTAGATGAAAAACGGTAAATTGAAAACCATACTAACAAAAAAAATTTTATACCCGTGTTTCTAAAAAAGGATTATTTATATTTACTTAATTTCTGACGAATTATATTTCCTTAGATAAACAACCTACGATTTTGGTGTCTATTTATAACTATCGCATTCAGCATTCCATTTTTATTGCTTGAATTTGGAAAAGTGTACTTTTTATCAGCTATTCCACCCAGAGACCATACCGGTGACCTTTAATATATATGGCAATAATATTTTAATAAATAAATCCTACAATTATCTTACTCTTGAAACTGTGCATTCGACAGATTAGTTAGTCATTTAGTAATTCGTCATAGTAGATAGTCAGACAAACTTAGTTTTTTTAAGGTTTCACTTTTAACACGTGTGATATGCACACATGAATTTTGTTTTTGTTTTAAATAAACAACTGAATTTTTATTAAAAATATAAATATATGAGCAATACAAAACAAAAAATATTATTTTAATTTTGTATTATTTTAATTATATATATATATATAACGCAACTTTAATTTAATAAATTTCTTCGTCGTCACTGCTCAGTTTAATCAACCGAGAACGTTTTTTCGGTGGAATGATATAGCCTTCACTTTCAAAGCGTTATTCTTCATTTAAAGTTCTTGCATCTTCTTCCCTCTTTAATAGTCCAGTCAAAATAGCCCTGAAATCGGGTTTTTGAGCTATACGGCTGAAAAAATATGGAAATTATCAGAAAAATGCGTACAATACTGTGGGCAAAGTAAAAAAGTTCTCAACCACCGGGAAAGGGGTGAAAAAAAATTAAAAACTACCCCAAAATACGATTTTTGAATTATATGTGGAAAATATCAAAAAAAGTTTCAAATAAAAGTTGTAGAGCATAAAATTTTAGGCCTATCTATATCAGACCATTTTTCCCCTAAAACGCACCCTTTCACCCCTACGACGGTTCAAAGTACTCAAAAAATGAAAATTCAATAAAAACATATAAAAATTGGACTTTTTTAATTTTTTTTTTTTAATTATCTTTAAAAAACTACAAAGAACAATCGTAGGGAAACAAAAAATTTTTTTTTCATCCCTTCTATTAAAAATCAAGAGGTGAAAACGGTTTTTGCTCGATATTTCGCTTAAAACGGGTTATTTAAAAAAATTTTCTTTTTCATATGAATTTTAAATTTATTTTTTAAATTTTGGTGCTGAATTTATATTTATAAATATTTACCTGTAGAAAATATCCCAATTTAAAGACAGGTAATTACTCCCTTAGTCCTACGACTTTGTAGAAAGAAACAGAAAATGAAGCTATCCTGCTCTTACTCATTGTGACGTAGGTCGCCATGGCACGCATGCGCAAACTCTTAACTTACATGCGTGCAAGAGAGATAGACAACCTATGCTAGCTTCGTCCAAATGTAAACAGTATAACACGATAGAACACTTTTTTCTTAAATATATTCTCTTTTTCTTCTATATTCTCTGTAGCTCGAGAGTCTCGCGCGCATCTGTGACAGCATGATAGATTTTTGAAAATATCTCAAAAAGTAAGCGAGATAAAGCGATTTTTTATTAATTATGTTTTGTAAACAATTTTATTTGCTACAAAAAAGGTCCAGTACTAAAATATTTTATCTCCCTTACTTTTCGAGATATATTTAAAAAATATGATTACTCTCTTACCTGATACTTTTTATTAAGTTTCATCACTGACAAGGACAGCGCAAGGTCTTGCCCTCTCGGATTTTGTTCAAATTTTACAGGATGATAGATTTTGCTTACCTTTTAACGAATATATATCGTCATAGGGGCCACTACTCAATAATTTTTGAGATATTTGCAATTAAAAATGCTTATGATGCTATCTAGTGTTTAAATTTACTTCTGAAGTAAGCAATGGTATGTAATAGGTTTAGGATAATGACAACGATTCGGCGATTCGTTCCAATAGTGGCCGAGTCTTTTAGGGTTCGAATTTTCGGTTACATAACGTGCAAAATTACAAACATAAATTTATTACAAAACAATTTACTACTCATCTACATTTTGTGCGTGTGAAAGGGATTTGAAGTAATCATGATGTTCCGGTGGTATATATCGTAATAGGTCCATTATGTCCTTGAATTTTGCTGTTGTAATTTGTCTGATATTTTTATACAGTGGTGTCAATACAATATTTTCGAACTTTTTTGGTCTACCCCGACGTGGTAATAAATTCAGGACTTTAAAATTTTCATTCTTATTCATTGATGTCTTATAGAAAATTTTATACGGTTCATTTCTGACAAAACGCATTCAACATATTTTTAGTCAGTTTATTGATTCTTCATTAGAATTTTTTACTCTTTTAAAAATTGCATCTTCTAATAATTTTGTTCATACAAAATCTTCTTGTCTCATTTCATTTACAATAAAATTCTTACCTTTCCGACACTTCTTCATAATCTTGTAATAATCTTGGGGAACGAACAGTAAATTATTTTTTTTAATGACATTTCTACCACGCCAAAATCTCTATCATTTGGTAAAAACGAATGTCCTGATATTAAAAATTTGTGATCTATCATTTCTACATTATTTTCCAAAGATTGGACAATTTTTAACCACATTAAAGCTATTTTAATGTTTCTATTTTGCCCGGTGCACATGTCACTGTAAGCTATAATGTGTCTTTCACTTTTTATACTGATTTTTTTACTGATAAATAACATAAAGTTGTACACGTAACCATGACAACCGGAAAAAACTGAAAAACGGACTTCGCCACTTTCAAAATAAATTTTTCATCATTCCATTAATCGTCAAATTTTCTTGCAACAAAATCTTCATGATTTTAATTATTTTTGTAACAAATTGCTTCAGAATAAAAAGATCATGTAAAAATGTAACTATTACGGTAACTAACTCGATTATTTTGGAAAATGGACTTAAGCCACCTTCAAAATAAACGGCTCAAATGACTGGAGATTTTCAGCTAAGCTTAGGGCATTTTGTAATTTTTTAATGTAAACTTATTAACTGCACAATCTTCATCAGTGCTAGTATCCTTAGGATCGATTTGATTTACAGTTTCGGATGCTATTTCCATCAAATCCGCTTCGTCATCTTCTTTTTCCACTAATAAACCTTGAACGTCCTCATTAGCCATATCCACAAAACCTTCGCCTCCAATTGATTTAGCAGGTTCTAATATGCAACCGATTTCATTTTGTAACAATTCACGCACGTTTTCTATTTTAACTGAAGGAGACATATCTTTTTCCAACACGCATTTAAGGTTGATGTTTTCAGTTCATAACAGCGTGAGACATTTTTGTTTTCCACGTGATGGAGATGAAAAGAAATACTTTCCGCAACACTGTATCTTTAAGTCGGTAAGCCTCGCCGCGGCTGTAGAAGTACAGTGTTGTACAAAGGTTTTTTTGAAATAAAACCGTGTCATGAGATACCGTGTTATTGGAGAATTACCTGTACATAAAAAAATGCAATTTTCTCTTGTAAAACGATCTGTATTTCAAATATCTACAAATTTTAGTTACTAATATATTAACTTGGAAAAAATCACCAGCCATAATTCGTATACACTTATTCAGAGTAAAGAAAAAAAAGGCTGTTTACATTGGCTAACTGATGAGCGTCGCGTATAATTTTAAAAACTTATACAGGTCAGAGTATCTTCCAAGAAATTATGTAGGTCAATACGTTAATGAGACCTTCTTGTATTCGCATAAAAATATTTACGAAATTAAAAGTTCTAAAGATTTCGAAAAAATAATAAAAGAAAAACGAGAAAGATCTTTCTCGGAAGAACATTTATCTCTATTATACCATTAGATCGGTAATAATTATTTAACGAGACATGTGTTATAAAAAATATTACACTCTAATAACGTTACGTATCCTTTATTAACGTAAATAAATGCGATTAAACGCGGAGAATATTTTTTTTGTATAAAATTATAAAATTTGTGCAAATGAATAATCCAACAAATTATTTTCAAGCATTCGGAAATAACATTTTGCAATGTACATATAGATGCTAAAAATTATCGAATATAGTACTTTATCGGAGTATCCGCATCGGTGACAAGTGAAATTTATATTAAATGTTTACTAATCGACGATATATAAAAAATCGTCGAGATTTATCGTATCGATTAATTGAAGTAGATGGTGCAAATCACGTTTGGGAAGAACGCGTAAAATTAAAAAGACATTATCGCGATTCTGTCGCGGGGATTTACGAAACGTCGATCCCCGGATGTTTCACGATGGTAAAGTATAATCAGAGAATAGAAATATGTTTAACGGTGTCTCGCGGAATATTCTTTTTTTTTTATTTTTTTTCTTTGGCTGAAAAATCGGAAGGTAATGCCATTCGTATGAGAAGGGAAGATCATAAATTTTATCCCTCCAAGTTGAGACCTTACTTTTCTGGAATAAATAAATAAAAAATGGGCTCAGGGAAAGAATGTATGAGTGAAAGGAAGAGAGAGATAGAAAGAAAGGGTGAGAGAGAGAGAGAGAGAGAGAGAGAGAAAAAGAATATCATGATGGCGATCACTTTTATCTTTGCTCGCTCGAGTCTGAGGTTTTCCGGAAGGAAAATATTTCTCTGGAATAAATAATTTTTACCTCTACAAAGAAGAATATTTATATAGCCGAGTCAAAATTAATTACCCTTCATTATTTTTTACTCTTTCTCGTATTTTTATACGTATTTTCCATGAAATATAATCCCTCACGAAATAAACCCGAAAATATTCAATTAATTAACGGAGAGATAAAAATTCGATGTTGTTTTTTTGTTTTTGTTTTGTTTTTTGTTTTCTCTTTTTTCCCCTTCTCTCTCATTTTATGACCGCATAAAGTAACAATTTTCGATAGGATCTGGATGGTTTTTATTTGTTTTCTTTTTTACTCCTCCAAATGTTATTTACAATAAAATATATTTATTTTAATACAGTTTCTATATTTTATTTCTTTTATTTTTTTTTCTAGTTTTTATTTTTATGTTTGTTGTTTATACAAGCGACTAACGTCATACATTATTCCTTGTTATTGTGAATAACTACCGTGTCGTATTAAAAATTCAACATTCTTTTTTTTCGCGACTTGTGGCGTATCATACATCGAACTTAGATATTCTTTGAATATCGAGTTCACGTTCTATTTCGAAGTTGTCTTTTACTTTAAACGACCATGTAAATGCTTACATACATACATGCAAACCTTATGTGTGTATATATTTGTTTTTGTCACGTGTCCAGTTTCTTCTATTTAAAAACTTTTCTATTTTATTGAAAAATTAGTATAAATTTCCTAAATAGGCAAACATTATAATTAAAAAACATGTCTTTGGATATTTATAAGAAAAATATTCTACATTGATGTCTAATTCTTTTTTCTCTGATGTACCTTGTAATCATTTTTTTTTTTTTTGTAAAATATTGCAGACAATACAATTATTATATTCTATACATTTCATAATTATTAATGATAATATTTCCGAAAAAATAAAGATTTTAATATAAATTTTTCAATAAAATAGAAACATTTTTAAATAGAAATAGAAAAATAGAATAGAAAACAATAGAAAAGAATTGGCATGTATATATATATACCTTCCAGACGCACACAAACTTACAAACTTATACAACTTACAAAGCAGATTTCATACCTTCTTTCTTTATTTCGACCGTCGGTTCGTTTGGACCTTATACTTTTGTCGCATACCTACGTACTTATCTCTGTTTATTCTTCTACCCTTCTATCGCTCCTACCTACAAACAGGTATAGTATCGAAATTATTCTATATGTGTCCTCGCTTCGTAATATGCAGTCGCACACAAACACACACATATACAACTAGGAGCGATAACTACGAAGCAGAGCATAAAGAGAAGACCGAGAATAGGAAAAACTATATAGCTATATTCTGTCTCATTCTCTCGTAGGCTCAATCCTATATGTTTGCCTCTTTTTCTCTTCATACATCCGTTTCGGCCCGTTTTCGTTGCCGAATGCTGCTCCGTTACATTTTTTTAAAATCACCCCTACTCTAAAGAAGTTTTCACTTCAATAAGAAAATACGAGAAGTGAGAAAGAAAGAGAGAAAGAGAGAGAGAAATACGGACAGACGGACAGAAAGACATAGAAGATGAAAACTGAACTGTAGAACCAAACCATCCTCAAATATCCTTTAAAGCGAATATACGTTCCGAATATAGTCATGAATATGACAGCCTTACTTAGAGACCTAGTCATGAAACATTTTCAGTTAAATTCGTGTATAGCCTAACCGCTAATGGTCATAACTACTTTACAGATGCCACGTTAAGGAGAGTTCCCTTTCGTTCCATGATAAATTTCAAACTCCTAACTCATACTTCGAAACTCGACAGTTCATTAATAACTATCTCTTAAACTAAATATTAATTTTCATTATTTACGCTTAGATATAAATCATACTTATTTTCTACATTGAATCTATTTAACAAAAATATTGGACGATTTAGAATAAATATTGAACCATTCGTAAGATTAAATCTTAACAATTATGAAGAAATAAAAAAAGTGGATATATTTTAATACATATAATATATTATTTGAAAAATTCAATGATCTGTATCTATGATACTGTAGAACAAGATTTTCTATGTAAATAGATATTAGAATTTCGAAGATATTTGTGCGATAAATGGATAAGGTAGAACATGTAACCAGAAAATCACGGTTCAGGTATGATTCGATCGTAGCCTTAGAGGAATCGAAAGGAAGAGAGGATAGATGAAAGAGGAAAGGAGAAAGAGAGAGAAATTTACTAGCTACCGTACCGCATACGTAAGTAAACGTCTGATTTGATCTCCATGGAATATAATGAATCTACTGAATATCGTTTAAAGGAACGCCTCGTGCCTGTGCTATCAGCGAAGTAAATGGAATAAAGGATCATCTAACTCCACCTGTGGCACCAAAGAGAGAGAAAAAAAGAGAGAGAGAGTTCAAGCACAGAAAGCATTTTTCTGTAGGATACTGAGAAATCAACGTTTTATGAGAAGCATCTTCAAATTGTGATAGGAAATCGACGTGGAATAGATTAAGTCGAAATTCGTTGGAACTCGAAATCGAACGATCTCGAAGACCTCGTCGAAATTTTATGATCTCGTTCTATGAATTACTCTAGAATCGCAAGTGGAAAGATTCTTTGAGGTGTTGAATTCTTTTTCTTCTTTTTCGAAAGAAGAAAAAAAGTTAATTAATTTCTGTTCAATGGTAAGTTACGTTGAACTTATATCTCATAATCTCTTTCCACAGATTACTCTAGGGATCAAAGTGAATCCATCGAGATGTTAAATCCTTTTTAAATAAACAAAAAAAAAAGAAATAACAAGACAAACGAAG
This sequence comes from Polistes dominula, assembly GCF_049000335.1. Taxonomy (NCBI): domain Eukaryota; kingdom Metazoa; phylum Arthropoda; class Insecta; order Hymenoptera; family Vespidae; genus Polistes; species Polistes dominula. The sequence goes on from NW_028300915.1 coordinate 7,193,536, forward strand.
AAAAATGAATGTCTACTCTATGGTAAATGAAGAAAATTTCATCAATTGAGAGTGGTTTAAAAAAGAAAGGATACAAGTTACATTTTATTTAAACTTAAAATTAGTTCTAGACTTTGTCTAGTTTGCAGTTATATATTTATTTAAAGTTAAAAAACAAAATAAAAAATATGTGTACATACATATGTAAGATTTATTTAAATTTAAAAAAATATAAGTATTTATTATAATAGAATAAATGTTTAATATAATAATAAAGAGATAGAAAAGATAAGAAAAGCAAGTAATAATAGTTGACACACTCGAATTACACTTCTTTCACTCACAGATAGTAGCACCGAATCAAGAAGGCGAAGACCGCATTCTTCGCCGCGCTTATATACACATTCACCCCACCAATGGTCCCAATCACTTCCGTCAATCATTCTCGAAATCTCCAGACTATTCCCGACCGATTAAACAAAAGATCTTTTCCCGATTTTCGGTTCGGGAATATTCGAGAGACTTCGAGGTGCACGCTCGCTTTTCTTTCTTACTGGACACACTCATATTCATACTGCTGCATGCACTCACACTTATACCCATATCGCTGCGCGCACTCACACTCATATCCATATCGCTGCGCGCACACACACTCATACCGATATCGCTGCATACTCTCACACATCTTTCACATTCATCAATTGTTTTCACACACACCATACACTCGCACTCTTCGTCTTTCTCTCACTCTCACACATATATATTCTTTTTTGATATTAAACGATTAGGAGTTAAAATGCTATGATATCGAAGTCAAATATAATCCATAGTCAGTTTTGACGCTGGACTTATCAACGAGCCTGTTTCAAATTCCTGGAGAGTTAATCGCTTACACGAAGTAGTGCTGCGATATTAATGTAATCGATTGCTCCGTTAGCTCGCATATTATTGGCCACCGACCAAAACGATATTCATGGATTACCCTTGCCCTCGAGATATCTTCCATTTAATTCTCCCTGCCATGATTTAAAGCGCTAAAATGCATTACTAGTAGCGAAGTCTCGTTCATTTACTCGAATTTACCGATCGAACGGAATAGTAGATGTTTGTTTATATCCAAAAGAATATTTTTCGAGATAAAATTATTTGCATTTATTGATAACATTTGATCTGGCAAAGATAAAAACAATAAAAAAAGTAAAATAAAAATAGGAATGTACGGATTAATATTTCAAAACGTAAGATTGTAATTTTTTTTTTTTAATGTGACATTTCGCGAAAACGAAGTTCTACTTACTCTGTCAACTTCTCTTCTTGCATTTCTCAATTTCTAAGAAGAAATTGTATTAAATTTTAATGAAGTAAGATTAAAGTCATATAATTCCTTTGTTGTTTCATGTCTGCTCTACATTTCATTATTCTTTCGTTTAACTTTCCAATAGATAATAACATTTTTTCATTTCGTTCGTGATCGTGGCGTAATAAATTGCCTTTGTCTGGAATATCGTATAATAAGGTACGTATAATTGCGATATTCAATGGATTAACGTAATTAATGACCTACGTCGGTACTCAGATCGATGAATAATTACCAAAATAAAAAAAATAAAAAAGTATCGGAAATTTCTCTGGATTTGCGAGTCATTTTATAAAATCTCGTGTAATTGAGTTTATTAGAATGAAACTCTTTAATAATATGCATAATAGGTACACAGGTACATAGATGTTACACTGATAAAATCCACCTCAAGGCGCAGATTTAAATTATTAATTTAAATTTATCGAATCAAACGTAGAAGTATATTATAGATATCTTTATCTACCTATACATATATTCATTCTTTTTATACGATACATAGAACACATAGACCTAGCTCAGAGACCGCAAATTTCTGGACTTGCTCCAAGCGTTTTACCAGACTCGCATTTTATATCCCCAAGACTGCTTTCTTCGACCCTTCCTCAACTTCTCCTCACACCATACACCTTCAAGCTCGACTTCAGTTTCTCTGAATTTCTTCGAGATTTCTCAAGAGACTCTGATTCTTTGACATTCTCACAGTAACAAGAAAAAAGAAAAGACAAGGATTCAGTACTTTTTGTTATTTTCCTTTTTTTACCACATTTATATACACTTTTGTTCCTACGATTAATTCTCTTTCCATTACTTTTCTCTTCCATAGCGAACTATCACACGTTCCTTTTTTTTCTTTTTTGAAGTGAAAACTTCTTTAGAATAGGGAGTGATTTAAAAATTAGAAGTGAAACCTTCAAAAAACTAAGTTTCGATAGGATCTGATGAATGCACAGTTTCAAGAGTAAGATAATTGTAGGATTTATTTATTACAATATTATTACCATTTAAAGAAAAGTCACCGGTATAGTCTCTGGGTGGAATAGCTGATAAAAAGTACACTTTTCCAAATTCAAGCAATAAAAATGGAATGCTGAATGCGATAGTTATGAATTAACACCAAAATTGTGGGATGTTTATCAAAGGAAATATAATTCGTCAGAAATTAAGTAAATATAAATAATCCTTTTTGTGAAACTCAGGTATACAATTTTTTTTGTTAGTATGGTTTTCAATTTACCGTTTTCATCTACATTCTTGCGATGCGAACAAACATTTTAGAATAAACGAAATAAAGACGTTAAGAAAAACATATGGAAAATACTGCTGGACTGAACGAAGGTTCTGGTAAAATGCAATGAGAGATCTGATAAAGATATTGTCTAGGAATGTTTTATCAACTCTATAGCCTGCCACACTTCGAGACCCTTATTACTTATAACATATCTCGTCTTTATTCTTTGGACCACAAACTTTTTTTTTCTAAATACTCTCGTCTAAATAATGATCTGATCAATGAAAAATAAAAAAAATGCATTGAATCGTATCGCTCTCTCAGCTTATCGAACTGTGTACACTACGAGTCTCAAATTTCAACCCCGTGGTAAGCTGCACCGATTCATGCTGTGCATTCAACATCTTAAAAATGTTTTTATTTTATTGAAACATTAGTATATGTTTCTTAAATGCGCAAATATTACAATTAATAATATAATTTTCTTATATGCGACTTAAAATGTGACAGTAATTTACTTGCTTTTGAATGGAATTTATCAACTGCTCCTAATGTATTCTACAGTGTTATCTAATTCTTTTTCTCTGATGTATCTAGAAATCCTTCTTTTTTGTATAATATTGCAGACAATACAATTATTATATTCTATACATTTCATAATTATTAATGATAATATTTGCGTAATAAAGAATTAAATATTAATTTTTCAATAAAATAGAAAAATTTTTTAAAATAGAAATAGAATAGAAAACAATAGAAAAGACATGACATGTATATATATACCTTGCAGCTCACACAGACTTACACACTTATGCAACTTACAAAGACAGACTTCATACCTTCTTTCTTTATTTCGACCGTCGGTTCGTTTGGACCTTATTCTTTTGTCGCATACCTACGTACTTATCTCTGTTTATTCTTCTACCCTTCTATCGCTCCTACCTACAAACAGGTATAGTATCGAAATTATTCTATATGTGTCCTCGCTTCGTAATATGCAGTCGCACACAAACACACACATATACAACTAGGAGCGATAACTACGAAGCAGAGCATAAAGAGAAGACCGAGAATAGGAAAAACTATATAGCTATATTCTGTCTCATTCTCTCGTAGGCTCAATCCTATATGTTTGCCTCTTTTTCTCTCCTTACTAAATATCGTTGCCGTTGCCGTTACCTAGAAGCCCACCGCTTCGTTGCCTGATCCACCCGCGTTTAATTTTTTCAAATCACTCCTTATTCTAAAGAAGTTTTTATTTCAAAAAATATTCGTATTTAAAAAGTTTTCGGAACGTAACTCTCATTAGTGTCACACAATATTGAAAAATATTGAATACATATTAATTTAATAGTAAAAAGATATTAAATCTCTTTTTAATATTAAATATAAATATATATTCAATATTTTTCAATATTCTGTGCTACTGGGGCCTCTTTTTGCATTGGCTCTGGGTTTCAAACAACACGGTTTCACATAACACGGCATTTTCTAGGAACCTATCTACCGTGTTGTTGGAGGGTTACCTGTACATATTAGGAAAAAAATTTCGATTTAATAAAAATAGATTTTCGATTTAATAAAAATCGATATTCGTGACATTATTATAAAAATTTATCTGTAGAATGTTAGAACTTTTAAAAGCTATTTACACGTAATATTAAACATTTTTGATGTATATAAATCTAGGTTGAATAAAACATAAATCCTATTAATGGTTTCTAACGTTAGATATCGTTATAATCAATGGAAAATCAATGCTTTTACGGTCTTCTTCTTTTTCAATGTCTTATTTGGATGTAACCATTAGCTTTTGCTCCCAACGATAAAAATAAAATTCTTTTATCGTTCTTTACATTCTTTCCTTTATTCTCGAAAAAGAAACCGTGCATTGAGAAAACATTATCTTGAATAGAAAAGATTTCAAAATGCTTTTAGAATACGTATTGGCTATTATAGAGTATTCGCACGTTTTTTTTTACTTTCGTCGTAAGTACCGAGATTTATTACATAAAGGCGAAAAACATAAATATCTATATATTCTGCAACCAAAAAAAAATCGAGATTACGTCGTCAACAGATTTTTATACCGCATAGGTATTTCTTTTTCGTATGTATTTCCATTTTTCTATATGTTATTTTTTTTCTCCATCCCCCCCCTCTCCATGTATACTTTTACGTTTTTTTAAATATTCGAGCAAAAACAAATCGTAAAAATGGTCAAAATACGTGCTGGTATTTGGTATTTGCATCGTCGAACTTGATGTAACACAGTCTGGATACGTGTCGCATTTCCATGTTCCGCGTTGTAACTCGATCCACAAAACCGACGGAATTGGTCTACCGAAATACGATAAATACAAATAAATATAAGTTCCGAAATGAATCATCGAGATATGTTTCATATAAATATTATACGTGAATTTACACGATAAGTTCTTCGAGATAACACTATCCCATTATTAATACCTACTTGTTACTATTATAACTACGAACTAATAGATGTTAAATGTTAATTGATTTATTCGAGTGTAAATTTTACGCTAGTCGCATTTTCGAAATCTAACCTTCCGTAAAATCATCCGTCTAATTCAATTAGCGTAAGTGCTTTAATTGGAAATTGGAAAATTACGAAAGTAATTATTATAACGCTCGTTGAACTTTGCAATTAAATGGGAGATATTTTTTTCTTTATTTTATCTTTTTTCCCTTTTTCTTTTTTTTTTGTTTCTTGCTTATAATTCTCTATTGTAAATATCGTTATAATTATTGATGTAAATTACCTTCATAAACGTTACAAGGCGATACAAAATGAACTTCGTGCAATCATTCCTCCATTTTTAATAATACATCGTTGGATAACCAAAGGGAAAAACAAAAAAGGAATGAAAAATATTACATTTGAAATGCAGGAAGCACATCGCGATCTAACAGCTGCAACGATTACGCTAGAATTGCCGCATGCATAAATGAATGCGCTTATGCGAAAATATATCGAGAGAGTGCGTATTCAAGTTGGTATGGTTTAGCTACTAGTACTGTCAGTAATATTATTGCTAGTCATAGTGGCGACGATAAAAGCGTCATTTGTCGTTATGCGTTAAAAAAAAATCGGAAATCCTTGCTTCTATTTTCCAATTTTCAAAACCTCAGGATTGAATTTACTATCTATCATCTTTTCTAATAAATATTTCACTGGGATAGTTGAGTACTTGATCTCATATTTAACAAACGGCAAATAATTTATTTTTATTTTATCTTCCTTCTATTTTATTTTATTTTTTTTAATGAAATATATGCAATAACATTATTATGGAATTTATGAGATATTATTCTGAAATATACGAACTATGTATCCAATAACATAAAATCCATGGTAAAAATTTAATCTTTCTAAATTTTATTTTCCTTAGAAATTAATTAGATGTAAATTATTATAGCGAGCCAAATAAAAAAATTGCATTTAAAAATATATAATAACAATAGTATAAATTCTACAATAGAGTTTGATCTTATTAAATCCTGTTTTCCTTAAAAAGTAAATGCAAACAAGTTATTCATATTAGTGAATTAAATTAAAAATTACATTCATGAGTAATCTATTTACTAACTAACATTTATGTTAATGAGAGTTATCGCTTCTAAAACTAATTTTTAATAAGAAAAATTAAATTTGAGAGAAGTAGTCATGCTTTTTCTTAATTCTTTCACATAAGACGATTGTTGCTTTTTAGGAAATAAAATAAATTCGAACAAATATCAAAATGTAGTTAATAACATTGTAATTAATAACAACATAAATGTAGTTTAATAATAATTTTCTTTAAGAATCGATTTAATATTAACATTAGAGATCCGTTGAGGTTGAAAGTGATTTTCTCTCTCTTTCTCTCTCTCTCTTTCTCTCATCTCTACAACTCTTAACGTCGTCGTGTACATGACGACACCATGACGATTATGAAGCCAACGAGACTAGTGCTGAAGTAGCGTAACAACACGTCATCGTAACACCATGCTGACCTCTCCGAGGTGTCAAAACTCGCTTGAAGTAGCACGCTTATGACGTCATACTTCTCTATAAATCCTTCAAAATCATGAATAATTACTCACAAATGAAATGATCTCTCTTGTGATCAATATCGATTATCTATTATGATGATACCGAATAAGGTGTATCCAATGAAAATGTTTTTTGGTATAAAAATAAGTCCAAACGAAAAAAACTTTATTATATCATTTTACAATACTTACGAAAAAATGATGCGGAAGTTTTCGTAATGGCTGTGCCTTAATGTTTGCTTTTAATATTATTCATTTATTCGAATAACGAAAACTTGCGAACTATTGTTTATAATATTCAGATGATGTCGTTGCGCTACGTTGTCACTATTTGACTGATAAAAACATACTAAACGTTGGAGAAAGAAGTCCTAACGATCGAAAATAAAATGTAAACATAACATTACAGAGGATAATGTATATGAAAATGTAAACAAAAAGAAAAGATTTCTAACTGATAAATCATTAGAGAAATAGTAATTCAATGTAGTCTAATGAATTATTTATTAAATTTTACTCTTTTCTATATATTTTTTACATGTAAAATCATTATCAACTATGAGATGTAAAATTCATTCGGATAACATACATCCTGTATTCTCGTATTATTAATATTAATTTGTTAGTTTACAATTAATTTAACAAAATTTAATTAATCAATCGGTGAGATAAAACTAATCGGAATAATAATTTAATGAAATGTAGTTATGAATATATATATAAAAGAGTAGTGAAAAACGACGATTTATAAGAGTTTATGAAATTATTGATAACTATGCGTATAATTATTAAAGGTAAATACATCAATGCTGTGAAGTCATCAATTTTGACGAGACAAAGTAATATAAACGTTCATTATACTTCGTTAAATCTTTCTCCCGTGTCAATCGCGTTTTATTAATTTATAAATTTTTCCGTGTGATTCCAACGTTCGTTCGTTCGTTTAAATGGAAAACACGCGTAACGTAATCTTCGTGATTTTATTTTCTCTCTTCCCAATGATATTGTTGTTTTTTCCTTGTTTATCGAGTAACTGTATTTACATATATTTGAAATAATCAAGTTGATTTTAATTGAGTTGAAAAAAACGCAACAATAAATTGCAATAGTTTACATTGTTTTAATTGTCCAATTCTCTTAGTTCTTGTTTAAAAGTTTTTCAATAATTTATTTATAGAAATGAACAATTTTATTTATCCAAGATACGAACTTGAATTTAAACAATTCAACTTCGTTCTCATGAAAATACCATTGAAAATACCAGTTTCGATTTTCGGAGAAGATTTAAACCGATACGCTATAAAGTCACACAAGACAAGCAATAAGCGTAGTCAAATAAGCAAGAAGTTCATCGCTGGAGATGTATTGACGCAGACAGAATCAATGTTGGAAAAGGACACTATATGCAATCTTCTATTTTATTGAATCTCTATTGTGCACGTCTTATAACATCCGTTTCTGTTTATTCATGTATCTTTAATAGTTCTCCGAATTATGTATGTAGAATGTTAATAGATAAATCAAAAAGCCAACTTTTTAATTAATAATTAAAATTAATAATTATTAGCGCGTATTAAAAATACTAAAATAATTTCAAATAAAATTTATAGAAAACGGTAACATGTTTTTTCTTTTTTTACGAACGTTATATATTTTAAACATATGTATATATTCTCTCGCGTAATATAAATATGTCATAATTTTCCACATTAAAAAAGAAAAAACAGCATTTCGTACTAACAGATAAGTAATTATTTAAAAAAATAAAAATAAGACGGATAAACGTATAAAATCTGAGATTTTAGTAATAAAGATAAGAAGAAGTTGGAAAGTAAGAAAATCCATAAAAAGCGCTTAACGTTTTTTTAAGGTGTTAACGAAGAGATAATCCCTGAAAAGGGCAAGTTTCTTTATTATGTCGCGTTAAAGAATAAAGTCGAGAGAATTTGCGAAGGTGGAAGGTAGAGAGCTTGTTGGTCCAGCTTGCTGGGAAAAATTGCTTTGGTATACTAACAACCGTGTATTTGTCTTTGTCGGCAACATATTCGCCTTAACACCCGCGCAAACCGTGGCACGAGCATGCACCTGACAATGCTTTATGGCGAGAACGAACAAAGCGTCTTTCGTTGGAGCCAAGTCGGTTTTAGCTTTGTTCCCTATGGGGGTGCCGAACATCACCGTTGAATACAAACACGACTGGATTCTCGCATAAAGCACGATCGAGCTTTTCGCCCGAAGCGACCTCAATTTGTAAAACTCGTCGAATATAAGTTCACAACAAATATTGTTTATTGAATAAATTTATTGAAATTTCTTCTACACTTCTGACGATTAAACTAAAAACTAAATAAAAAGACAAAATATTATATATATATTACTATATATAAGATATTCAGAGACAAAAATCAGTACACATGAAAGTTTGATGATGAATATCTTTTGAACGCTTAATTTAATCGTCAAAACATAAAACACCATTTTTATAGAGCAGTTAATTTCATACAAAAATTTGTATTGCGCATTTCATAATAGTTATTTATTGTCAAGTTATAAAATTCTCAAAAAAAAGAAAAAAAATGAAATTTGTCTTAAAATAATCAAACTTAAATCTTCAATATCATTCAAATGGTGAGGATTACGGAAAAAATATAAGATACCTTTTTTATAGAGCATTAAATTTCTACAAAATTCTTCCAGAACATTTTTCTGTACAATCAATTAATGATGAGGTATGAATTTTATTCTATTGGACTGAGAAAAAAATAAAAAACTGGGATGCGGAGGATCTTTCTATTGAAATTAAGAGCTCATATTTGGTGAGATTTTTTTTAAGGTGTCTAGCAACCCATTTTTCCGTGGAACTTGTAAAAAGAAAAATAATTCATTTTTTTGATCCTCCCTAATATATATATATATATATACGTAATCAATTAAATTGAAAATGATCAATTTGAAGTATCGACAATGAATGCAAGAAAATAACATCAGATACATTAAGAAACGTTAATGAGTCATTAATTTCTCGATTCAGGAAGTGTTCTGATGCAAATGGTCCCACATTGAACCTCTTTTGTAAATAGACATAAAAATTTAAATATCTTCTAAAATAATAATAATTTTACATAGATAGGTTAATACTTTTTTGTAAATAATATGAAAGAGCATCAGATGATGCGATAAAAAATATATGATTCCGTTTACAAAAACATTTATGACCTTCATATGTCCTTTACACGTCCACCTACAAAAAAATCATGTGTGCAGATCACACGTGTTAGAAGTGAAACCTTCAAAAATGTAAGTTTCGAGAGAATGAGACGAATGCACAGTTTCAAGAGTAAGATATTTGTAGGATTTATTTATTATAATATTATTACCACATATAATAAAGATCACCGGTATGGTCTCTGGGTGGCATAGCTGATAAAAAGTACACTTTTCCCAATTCAAGCAATAAAAATTGAATGCTGAATGCGATAGTTATGAATTAACACCAAAATTGTGGGATGTTTATCAAAGGAAATATAATTCGTCAGAAATTAAGTAAATATAAATAATCCTTTTTGTGAAACTCAGGTATACAATTTTTTTTGTTAGTATGGTTTTCAATTTCCCGTTTTCATCTACATTCTTGCGATGCGAACAAACATTTTAGAATAAACGAAATAAAGACGTTAAGAAAAACATATGGAAAATACTGCTGGACTGAACGAAGGTTCTGGTAAAATGCAATGAGAGATCTGATAAAGATATTGTCTAGGAATGTTTTATCAACTCTATAGCCTGCCACACTTCGAGACCCTTATTACTTATAACATATCTCGTCTTTATTCTTTGGACCACAAACTTTTTTTTTCTAAATACTCTCGTCTAAATAATGATCTGATCAATGAAAAATAAAAAAAATGCATTGAATCGTATCGCTCTCTCAGCTTATCGAACTGTGTACACTACGAGTCTCAAATTTCAACCCCGTGGTAAGCTGCACCGATTCATGCTGTGCATTCAACATCTTAAAAATGTTTTTATTTTATTGAAACATTAGTATATGTTTCTTAAATGCGCAAATATTACAATTAATAATATAATTTTCTTATATGCGACTTAAAATGTGACAGTAATTTACTTGCTTTTGAATGGAATTTATCAACTGCTCCTAATGTATTCTACAGTGTTATCTAATTCTTTTTCTCTGATGTATCTAGAAATCCTTCTTTTTTGTATAATATTGCAGACAATACAATTATTATATTCTATACATTTCATAATTATTAATGATAATATTTGCGTAATAAAGAATTAAATATTAATTTTTCAATAAAATAGAAAAATTTTTTAAAATAGAAATAGAATAGAAAACAATAGAAAAGACATGACATGTATATATATACCTTGCAGCTCACACAGACTTACACACTTATGCAACTTACAAAGACAGACTTCATACCTTCTTTCTTTATTTCGACCGTCGGTTCGTTTGGACCTTATTCTTTTGTCGCATACCTACGTGCTTATCTCTGTTTATTCTTCTACGCTTCTATCGCTCCTACCTACAAACAGGTATAGTATCGAAATTATTCTATATGTGTCCACGCTTCGTAATATGCAGTCGCACACAAACACACACATATACAACTAGGAGCGATAACTATGAAGCAGAGCATAAAGAGAAGACCGAGAATAGGAAAAACTATATAGTTATATTCTGTCTCATTCTCTCGTAGGCTCAATCCAATATGTTTGTCTCTATTTCTCTTCTTACTAAATATCGTGGCCCTTGCATAGTGGCCCGTCGCTCCGTTGCCTATCCGTATACAGGCTCTGTTGCCTATCCGTAAACAAGCTCCGTTGCCTATCTGTATACAGGCTCCGTTGCCTCGTTATCTACCGCTCCGTTGCCTGAACCACCCGCGTTTCATTTTTTTCAAATCACTACCTATTCTAAAGAAGTTTTTACTTCAAAAATGATTATATTGCTAAAGAATCGGTAAAGAAAATTTAAAAGAAATAATATTTTTAATAGTTATTTTAATTTTAGAGAAAATAATTCTTTAAAAATCAGGTTTTATTCGTTTGGTCAAAATGATATTAAATCTTATTGGTTTTAATCCAGACATTTTGAAACTTTTAAATTCATTACGAGTGTAGTTACCATTTGTTATAACTTTTGTTTAATAATATGAATTACATGAATGACAAAGGAACGTCTACATATTATAGTTTCTTTCTCTTTCTAGAAATTATACTCTCAAATTAGTGTTGGTTCTTAAACGATCATATCCTTCGTTGAATACTTTTCTTCTCGTGGATAAATATTTTCTCATTTAAAAAAAACTTCTGCCTGACTTAGTTTCTGTCTTTCTTCGTAAGGTATGCAAGTAAGATTTTCTTTCTACCGATCTCCAAAGAAATACACTCATTTTTCGAAAACTTTTCCTTAAAGCTGCCGTTTAAATAGAGAAAAGTTTTAGCAAAGAAAAAACCATATCGTTACATTTTAGGTATAACAGTATAGTCGAACTTTTGTCGTATTTATCTTCACAAGAATTCTACCAATAAGATTGTATTATATTGTTTCAGTAGTTTCGAAGTTATTGATATCTTTCAAAAATTTTTACCGACATTACATATATATTTTTACGATATCAAAAAAGAAATATCAAAATTTAAACAAATTTTCAAAGAAAAAGAATCTTTTCTTTTATCTTCTCAATATTATGGTAGAAAAGTATTCATCATTAATGGAATTGAAAGTTTTTTTTTTGAACAATGTGACATCGAGGATAATGTTAACGAGATTTACCTGGGATATATTACACTTCTATCTTCGTCTATCATATTTTACTTACTTTTCCACGACCTTTGAATCTTCGTAACCAGAACGCGTTACCTCGGCAAAGTCAACTTTTTTCCAACTTACCTGTAACAGAAGGAAGAAAAAAAATGCAGTTTAAGTTTTATTTTTCTAAATCATATTGCATTAGAATGAACGACTAATACTTCGTCTTTAGAAAATTAGAAAAAATCTATTTCAAGTTTAATTCAAATATACAGGAGTTTGTAAGAGTACTTTTTATAACAATAAGAAATGTTCTTAAGGATGACGCTCGGTGGTACAACCGTGCGAATTCATGCCCGTATCGGGGATTATGGTTAACAGTTAAATTACCATGAAATATACATAGTAGGAGACTATACGTGAGGTACACAACTTTCTAAACCGTAACTAAGTTCGGAAAGATAACGTCCATTAATCGAGGGATTTGAATAATCATCAACGGGATACGATTAAACCTTTTGTAAGTGATTCTTAAGATAAGTAATACGATGATTTATATACTCGAAGATTATGAAAATACAGAGAAATAAAATATCATTTATTTAATTATTAGTAATTATTAATAAATATTTCAATAAAATATATTTAATTAAATAGAAAAAGAATGAAAAAAAAAGAAACAAATCTCTGATACACATATAGCATATTGGAAAAGTATTCTTAAAAAATATATGATGAAGTAACAAAATAAATTAGTCCTATATTATCGAATAAATTGTTTCGTGATCGTAAGATAAAGTAAAAAAAAGTATAACGACGTATAATATTAAATATAGTTCAGAAAAGATGTGCTAGTTTAGACGAAACGATTCAAGTATGTTCCCGTTCCTTTATGATGTGTTTACGGTCAAAGTGGTTAGTACACATCGCAGAAGTCTTGATGTACCTTATGAGAAACTGTAAAATGATTTAGTTAAACAATTTAACAATATCCGATGCAGATCTCTCGCCTTTTCTCACAAAGCCAATACCTAGAAGTGAACACGTGTACATTATTACTAAGGCATCCATCCTTCTCCGTTTGCATGTGGTAATACCCTATAAGCCATCACGAGCATTAATATTCTCCCGGATCATGAATACACCATCCATAAATTTTATGCGTTTACCTCGTTACCTTTACTTAACCTTGGATATACATGTGTGTATATATATATATATATATATATATATATATATATATATATATATATATAATACAACTAGTCACGTATTTCAAAACTCTCCCTATACCTACGAAATGCATAGTTTAAGATCGAACGAAAATCATTCCGATCAGAACTTTCTCCATTGACTACGTGCTTTAACTTCGATTCTCTCTAATGGATATGTTTGATTCTAACAGGAAGTTTATTAGCACCGGGAAGTTCAAGATTTAACCAAACACAACGTGGGTGTGTAGATTCAAATTGATCGATACATTGATTAAAGGAATACATTGCATAAATTGGTTATACGTAATAGAAATAAATGATTAATTTCCATCTTGTATTTCATAAGATAAAAGATAAAGAAAATATCTTGTGTAAAGTCGAAGTAAGCTGAAAGAAAGTCATTTCTTCTTCTTTCTTTTTTTTTTTTGTTAAGACGTAGTCTGTCTCCAAAGTAAATCCAGATTAAGTAAAGCTTCTGCCCGGTGCTTGTATTAAGGGGGGATTCTGGTCTAAAAATTTGAAAAAATCGATTTTTTTCATATTTTCAAAGCTTAACCTTTTAAGAATATGTCCTTAAAAGGATATTTAAAAATTCAAATTATTTTCGGAGATATAGCTGTTTTAGTGACGCAGTATCCTGTATTCTACCCTTATTATGCGAAACTTTGAACGTGTTTTTCTCGAAACTACTTTTTTCGAGGTGGTTGACATGATATCTCAAGTTCTACCCAACCGATTTCTTTAAAATTTGGCGGGAATCTTCTTTATACATCTCTCTATCGGATGACCCTTGGATTTTAGAAAATTTCAATTTTGAGTACTTTTAAAAAATTCGAAAAGGACAAAAAAAGGGAGTAAAAAAACATTTTTTTTATGACGCCATTTTGTGAATTCTTTTTTTGGCTACAGGTCACCCAATAGCGACATCTTTACTGATTAAGAATTTTCCAAATTTTTGTGTTTCAGATCACTACAAGGGTTGGAATCATGTCAACCAGAGTGCACAGTTTTTTTTTGTAGCCCTCACTTCACCGGCCTGTATTTCTAGGAATTTTTTTTCACGATTTTTTTTTTGTATTCTTAAAGTGTTAATAAATATTATATAAAAAAATAGGTACTAAAAATGTTTTTCATTTTTTTTTTATCTTAGTTTGAAAAATGCCTAAAATTTAGGCTTCTATATCAAATACCCCCTTAAATTCTGAATTGGGCGTAGCTCTATAGAGACCTAGAGAGAGAAAGAGAGTAAGAAAAGAAGGAGTGTACAAGCAAAGCAAACTTGGTCTTTGAAATAGCGTATCGTGCAAAGACTAATTACTCGGAGAATATTAACGAACGATTAACAATGCCGTTGATCGATCAGAAGCGACGTACGGTTCCAATTTATTCTTACCGCAATTTTCTCCGAAGATTTACACTACCGCCTTGTTATCGTCATTATTATTATTAGACGAACTTTGATACGAATTTTCGATTCTTTTTCTTCTTCTTCTTCATCTTCATCGTCGTTTATTTTGTCCATAACTTGCTTCTCATCTTGTTAAAGTTTCAGATAATCAAAGTGAACCCTCACAATCTTTACTTCTTTTCACCTTACTTTATCTTAGGATACAAGATTGGTTCGTTACGTAAAACTCATTCGCTAACGCAAACCTTTTTTTCACGAATTTCTTATACAACGAAAATTGTATGAATACACCTTTGGCAACGTTATAAGTCTTGAAAACAAACTTCAATTTTGGTTTTCATAAGATTTCACAGTATCCTTCTTAAAGGTAGATAAATTTTTCGTAAAATTAAAGACGAATCATTTTCTATATTGACTTTCCATTAAAATCGAATTTAGTATTAAACTAAATACATTATATGATATTTATTACATTCTATCGTGAACTATACCAGTGAACCAGTGAAAAAGGAATTTTACAATGGACCAATTTCAATAGAATTCCATCTGTTTGATTTTTTTTTCTGTTACAATATGCAAAAATTGACCTATCTCAAATATAATGAAAAAAAAAAAAATACAAAACAAAATCAGGGTTTTTCAACTCATATTACGTAGGAAAGAAAATAATAATAACTTTAGAACAAAAATAAGAATTTCGGAAAGAGAAGACCACAAGAAAGAAAGTTGATTAGAACAATCTCGTTGAAAACGTGTCTCTTGTGACTATTTAGATGCATGCACATAGGGTCTTTTTTGCCAAGGAAAACGGGCGTCGAATCTTTTTTAATCACACTCTCTAATTGCAGAACTTTCTATTACGTTTCTACTTTATATACACGGTCGTCGGTTCAGCACAACCGCGAGCTTTTAAAGTTGGATAATCCACGATTAAACCTAACTAACAAGCATCTAGCCGCACAGTGAATCTGGGTCGGTGTCGATCGACCAGCTAGTTCGATACTTGCTGTTACTCCTGTCGTCGTTGGTGGTGCTCGTTTGTTTGTTCCTGCCTTCGGCAAAGCGAGAGCTTCGCCTTGTATCGATATATATATATATATATATATATATATATATATATATATATATATATATATTTAATAGCAAAGTTGTTTCTATTAATTGGAAATAAAAGGGAGGAAGGCAAAAAAAAATTATTGGAAAAGAAAAGAAGATGGTGGGAAAGAGAAAAGACAAAAATGAAATAATATTAAAAAGATCTAACTTTTGCTTTAGCATTTTGTTCATTGCATTTGTCCTGGGTTTTCTTCTTCTTCCTCCTCTTGTTGTTCTTATTTGCCCGAATTAAAGATACGGAAGATGGTTAATTATAACTGGCCTGGTTTATCTACGTTCAAACTAATGTAAGTCGAAGAAAATGTTTATGAGACGGCACGGCACGGCACGGCACGGTCTGCGAGCCATTTGCGCTTTCTGCAAAGCACGGAAGAAAGTTCTTCTTGTTATCTTAGAGAGAAACAAAGAGAGAGAAAGAGAGATAGACAAACAAAGAAATGTTGACAAATCTGTTTATATAAAATCGCGAGGGGTGCCCTATTTCTACGCAATAATAAATGATTGATATAACGTCTATTTGAAAATAATCGCGTTCGAAAAGCTTCGATATAACGCTACGTAATATTTTCGAGAAAAATTCATTTTCCTTTTTTTTCTATAAAAAAAAAATTTTTTAATCATAGTGCAAGGAAAAAGAAATCAATAAGACTTGAAGAAACCTGAAAATAATATAAATATATACACATAATAAATGAGTGAAGGTTATTAAATCGGAAGATAAATATTTAGCAAGATTGAATAAAAGTAAAATATTTATATTAATCAAAAGTAAAACCAAAGGGAAATAGAGCGAAAGAAAAGAAACGTAGAAGAAAAAGACCATCTCTAAATGAAAATTGAACAAATAATATTCGCAAATAAATTGGATTTGCATGATTACACAATCTGAACGATGATTCCTTTAGTGCAGCATATCGTATGAAAACAAATTTCGAGAAATGCTAAAGCTTTCTGTAGACCCCATTTCCTTCTTATTTTTTTTTTATTCCTCTTTGGACCGCGTGTTTCTTCCCACTTTCTTGTAATCAAATTAGACGTTTCACGAGTAGGAAGAACGATGCGAGTGTTTTGATATGCGCTCAGAAAGTGGAACGCTCGTCTAAGATTTGTACGAATTCAGAATCCGAGCTAGCTTTCCATCCTTCTTTCAGTTTTTTTTTCTTCTCTTCCTTTTCTCTCTTCCTTTATCCTTTTCACTAATCTGTAAAGAGTCATAATTTGAATGAGTCGCCGTTGCAACTGCTTCTTTTTTTTATACTTTCTTTCTATCTCTTTTTTTTCTTTTTTGTTGTTTCTCTTCTTCTTTTCTGTCTGTCCATCCGTCTTCATCTTTACGCACGTCTACATATCTTCTCCTCATTCTTTCTTTTTACTTTATCTCCCTTTCATTGTCAGTACACGTATCTACATCTCAGCTTTAAAGCATTAATTTTTTGGAAGTTTGCCAGATGTAGCGAAGATCGGCCAGGATCGTTGCGGATCAGTGACTCGGAAAGAAATTTATAGCCCCCACGGAAGTTTATAACGGCGTTACGTCTAACCCACCAACTTATCCACCTACCAGTTTCGATGATTATGTTGCTTTTGATAATGCGATTTATGTCCTCATATCGCTCTACATTCTCTTTCGTCAATCGGTATATGTTTTCTTCGATCAAATGGAAACTATCATTTTTTTCTTTTTTTAACTATTTATCAGTCGAACGATTTCTCTTTTTTTATCCGTGATAAATGATAAATGGTACAGAAAATATTGTGACGTTACGATTACAGACAAATACGTAAAAAAATAATGAAAAACAAAAACAAATAACCGTTCGCGAGAGTAAACATTTTTAATGAGAAAAATGAATAAAATTTAGAAAAAGTAAACATCATTAATCGTATGCTTTTTTTGTTTACTTGTTTGATTAAGGAATAGTCTTTTTATCGTATAATAAACAAACAATAATATCAATTTTGATTTTCCAAAATATAAAAAATGAATTGTAAAATAGTACAGGTTCATTAAGAAAAAATAACTTGATGCATTTTTCTAAGAAGAATTTAGTAGTAAAAGTAAAGTTAAAATTATATGTTGGGAAAAAGTGAAATCTCATAAAAGAAAAGAATTTCATTAGGCAGACTAGAACGTACGTAATAGGGCTATATATGTTGGGTTGATTTTGCTGCAATTTTCAAAGAGTAGAAACGCGATGAGGAAGCATACGCGCGTCGAGGGTTGTATAGTGGTCCCGCTGAGAGAAGGGAGCCTTGGTATCTTCCCTCTTTGCAACGGCGAGCGGTCTAATTTGAGAGCAAACCTAATATCTTCCACTAAGTTAACCATATTTCATGAAGCTCGCTGGTCTCGGCAGTGATCGTAACGCAAAATGTCAGTCTTTTCGAAAGAAGAAGGGGAGGAAAAACGAACGAAGACTTGAGAAAGGTACGATACGTTTACGAAAAAAGTCTAAAAGGGAATTGTTAGTTAAGGACTGGGATTTGCCTCAGGACTCTCTTTCGACCCCCACGAACCAATAGAAGAAAACCAGTTATGAAGCCTATTGTATCGTTGAATCGAATAGAAACCACCACCACCTCTCTCTCTCTCTCTCTCTCTCTCTCTCTCTAATATTCTCTACGTTTCTATTCTATTATATAATAGTATACGAGAAATATCTAGCTTGAATATAATCATTAATTCGTAATATAGAAACGCGTTATGTTTAATAATAATTATCGATTAATATGAAAGTAGATATTTTTTATTGTTTTTTTTTATAAATGAAATTAATTATTCAATCCAATATATATATTTTCCTGTTTGATATAATATTATATCGGAATTGCTGTATATGGAAAATCAACATTTTATAAATTGAATGTTTATATATAATACTATTGTAAATTTTGTGAATATACAAAATTGTATAGGTATAGCCCCATGGTCGCATAGATAAATATATTTTCCAACAATTTTACTCATGTAAAATAATATTACCTGTATTATATTCATATTTCAAAATGTATGAATACTTTTGATTATTTATCGTTCAATTAACACATCAAATAACATTAAAATGAAATCAATAAAACTATTGAATTTAATGCTTTTCTAAAGTGATTTAAGATTAATTAAATGGTCGTAGAGAACGTAAAGATTCGTAATTATCAAGAATAATATATCGTCTAACGTCGACAGATTTATAGTTGACAACGTTCATTAAAACTAGTTTTACGAACTAAAGAGGAAGATAGAGAATACGTTAATTTCTAAGATCATCGTAGTTTCAAATAGTTTTCACTTTACGGCAGTTTAAAACTCGGTCCTTTAAGAGTCTTTCTCATTTTATTAAAAAGTTCTTTTTGTCAAGTTAATAGCATTCTATAAACTTAACGACACGTCATTGAATAAACTAACGTATTCGATTATTATAATTTTTAACGTTTCAATACTTTTATTGTTGTATAAATAAATTTTCAAAGATTCATTTACGATTATTATTTGATTACGCGCTTTTCGATAATGAAATTATTTGAAAATTTTTTCAGTAAAATCACTAATTAATAACTTCCGAAACAGAAATGAATTTCATTATGATGTAGGGAACGTGTTCGGAGAATAATTAATAGATGAGGAATGAGATTGTTAAAATAGAAAGGGGAAGACATAAAAGGGGAGAAGGGTCGGAACAAACGATACCTAGGAGATTTTACACCCAGTAGGGTAACGATATTTTATATAAGTCTCTACTTGTAGTTGTGCATATAACAGTTCGCCTTCGAATATAGTCTGGGTTACCGTGAGAAAATCATTTTTGGAATGTCTTTCTCTTTTATTCTCTCTTTCTTTATATCCATTCGAAAACAAAAATCATATGTCGGAAACTTAAGCACATTTTCACTTGTAAAATACGTAAATTTGATAAGAGTTAAAATTACTTTAAAATTGTGTAACAATTACTACTAGTATAAAATCGGACGTATTCGTGCATGATGAAAGGATTGAAAATATTTTTGAGTACCTACTTATAAATTCAAATTTCGAAAATATTACATCTTATCGTAAAATGAATAAAATTAATGTGTAAACTTTTTAAATAAATATATAATAGAATATATTATTAGGGTTGCGTCGTATTAGTAAAGTAACATTTAAGGAGAGAATTTCCGTTGGTTGACGTTAAATCTACGAAAGACGAAAGTTCTTTTAAGCATAAAGCTTTATCAAGCCAAGCATCCTTTTCTTTGATGTACCAATTAATTACTAACTACTATGGCACAGTACGTATAGGCGCATGCGCATACAAGTAACAGAGAAACATGTCGAGCCTCTCTTTTATTCACCCTCACTTCCTTCTTTACTTAATCATCATTTAAACTTATCGGTATTACAGCTTACAAATTTTCTACGTTTATCTGAGTATCTTTCTTACTTGCCAGTTTGGTGTTATTGCTTCTTGATGCGTCTTACGGCTCGTACTACTTACAAACGTTATAACAATAAGTAGTACATACGTAGAAAAAGTTAGACGCAAGTGTAGTCAACCTATCGCTGTAAGAAAGATTAATTTTTGTAAACTATGACCCGTATACCAAGGGTTCCGTCTTTTAATAAATTGTAATTATACCAGCTCTTGGTAAGTTTGCTGCTATGTTTTCGAGTGATTATATAAGTTTTTACTTCAATTTATGACTATTCTAGTACTAGGTACACTGAGATAGAGACCATAATTATTATGTAAACGGTTGCTTAATTATCTTCCTATATACTAACTCTACCTATGTTTAAGACGATTACGTGTAATCTGTTGGAAACTTCTAAGATAGAGAGTTGGTTCATTGATAAATAAAGATATTTCATTAATTTTAATTTAATCAAATATTCGTTCAACCTATTCTTTACCTATGTTTAAATATTGAAATAGGAAAAAAGAAATTGTCAATTAATCAACACGATCGATGTCGTAACAAGTGAAAAGTGGTTTAAACGTATTATAGGAAAGTCTAATTAAGCATAATGAAACTAATTGTAAACATCGCCAAGATAGCGAGGCGTGTGTATCCTAAGAAATTATTAGCACACCTGTGCACATTCCTGGTAACATGCCTTTTGTAAATAAGCTACGTTTGCGCAGATGCTCTTCTTATACACACGAAAGCGTGCGAATGACGTTTCCTAAACCGCTAAATACACACGAAAGGATCATACAAAATTGGAGTGACTTTCAAGCTTAATGTAAAAAGCTACTTTTGTCTGTTTCACATCGGTTAGCGAGTTTTTTTAAAACTAATTATCAACCAAGTGTTTTTGATTTTTTTATCGTTAATTCGAATATAAATTCGAAAAATCAAATTAAAAAAAGAAAATACATCGTAGGGGAAAAATGTTTTATAAAGTTTCAAAGATCGAAAAATAATAGAACGATATTTACATGTTGTAATGCAATTATATATGCATCGTTATAAAATAAATTGCAGATCATACTTTACAATAGTTAGTTAATGAGTTATATTACATGATATTATGTTTATCAGAAATTCTTTCCTTAAAAATTGCTGATTGTAAGTACAGAGATTATGAACAGTGACCATCTTTATAATTATTAGAAATAGGAAATTGATGAAGTTTTTAAGAATTCGAAAAAATTAAAATATTTTTAAATTATTGCATGATCTCTTTTAAAATCAAGCATTTAAAGTTACTCATGTAAATTGTATCAAACTTCTTGCTATTTTACTTAGCATCTACGATTGGACATGTATATTTCATAGTAATGCTTTGATCAAACAGGATGGACATTTTCGCATGCAATAGCGACTAGCAAAGCCTACATTTTCGTAATACGCTCTTGTAGCAGTCGTCTCAAAACTGTCGTACAGAACTGACGGGAAATCAGGTTTGAACTCGTGTCACTCTCCTTACCGCAAACGGAAGATAACTTTTGCCGAGGAACCGTACGAATGTCGTATACGAGCCGAAATGGATATGCGTTTCACGTAGGTAGGACACACTCGACATTCGGTCCTTAGAACCTTTCCTCTTCCCTCATCCCTCATCCGTCTCCCCTCTTTGGTGCCAACTTTCCGAGACATATCCAGCAAACTTCCGTTATTCTATGTCGCGTGGTTTAGTCCTTTATCACATCTTGGTATGCGTGTCTACATTCGATGAAGATTTCCTAACAAAATACTTCCCTATGTTCACCATTTCCGTTTATTACTTTATTAAGTAAAATTTTATCTTAAGATAAGATAGTAGAGAAAGAGAGAGAGAGAGGAAAATTTTCTACACATGTAAAGTATTAATTAGTTTGTTGATAAGTCACGATCACCGTGTTGATAGTAATTAGGCAAATTGAAAGTAGAAAATCAGCTGATAAGTTATGAAGTTAAGTTAATTAAATAAAAACATATGCAATAGAATAATGGATAATAATCAAATATAACGAAAGTTGATCGTTCATTGAGATATAAAATCAGGTATATATGTGTACGCGTATGTATGTGCGTGAATAGTAGTAATAGTAACATTTTTAACGAGTTCGAAATTCTTCGAATATAACAGATTTCGTATCGTCGATCGATTGTAATTCGTTTCTTTTGGCTAAAGGTCACCGTGTATATTTCTTCTAGTAGCCGTAGAGAATGAATTTCGAGACTGTTACGTTATTTATTTATCGTGACTATATTTATTTATCGTGACAATGTACGAGTATACGGCCATTAATGGATTGAGCCAAGAGTATTGCGTATACTTTTATCGAGCGGATATTTTGTCGATGTTACGTTAGAGGAAAAATAAATATAGAAAGAGGAAATAGAAGAAAAATAGAGTAAGGGATGAAAAGAATGGTGAAAGGGCTAAGGGAGCAGCAGCCGGGTGAAATATAACGCACATTTTCTCCACGAATTATTGGGTAGTAAAGCAGTAATGTTTGAAGATAGATCTTTTTACGGGTTTTTTGAAAATACGTTATGGCAAAATTATTTTCCTTTGAAACGCTACTTCCGTCGTTGTTACGGCCTACAACGATGAGCATACGATTGCCAAGAACTACTTTACTCCGATATTATTCTTACGAAAATGATAACATCTGATTCTTGCATTCACGAAATGAACTATGTAAAGGAAACAGAAACCGATTATTTCATAATTTAAAAATTATTTAACATTACTATTAGGTTGATTCTTAAGTAACTATTATTTATAATACATTCGATGGCCATTTCTGGTACGAGATGAGCAAAAAACTAGAAAATATTCTGCAAATAAAATAGGTAATGTAAATCAACGATTAAATTATTTTACATTAATTTTATGTCGGTGTTCATTACTTCGTTCCTTCGTTTCTTCGTTGTTGTTTTAATGTCACTTTCTAATGCACATAATTATAAGTTCAAGTGTCCGTTAGATAATCGTTTCTAAAGTTATTGGCCGTGAAATGTTAATTGTTACTTTATAGCGAAGAAATAGTAATTATAAGTAAATATTTGACGAGATATATGTAAAGATAAGATTGATTATTTTCATTCACCAAAATGAAAATCTCGTAATTGTTATATGCATTTGTTTCCGAAAAAAATTTCCTCTCGTTGTTTTTTCCCCTAAGACTATCTCGATTTCATATCCTATATCTAAATAAGTTACAAGTGTATTATGTATATATGCTATAATTATGTATATAATTGCACGTTGGTAGGTAGTTGGAAGAGAGAAGAAGAAAAAAAGAAATGAAAAAGAAGAAAAAAGAACAGAAAAAATGTCGGCACGGTTGGCGCATAAATTTTATGGAAGATTTGCATCGCTAAAGAAACAGAATAACGCCCTCTCTCATTTCTTCTCGCGAAACCTTGCATTTGACAAAAAACATAATGAACGAGAACGCGAGTAATTACGGGTTGTGGGTGTCCTACAGAGAAAGCTACGAAGAACGTGCAAATGTTGAACTGAAATCGTTAAAAGGGAGACATCTATTGCGCGCGCTTCTCTAACGAATGGCCATCATGAAAATGGCTGGTACGAGATAAGCAAGAAACTAGAAAATGTTTTACAAATAAAGAAGGTAATACAAATCAACGGTTAAATCATTTTTCATTACACTTACTTATGTTGGAATTCGTTTCGTTCGTTAGTTGTTGTTCTAATGTCGCTTTCAAATGCACATAATTATAAGTTCAGGTGTTCCTTAGATTAACGTTTCTAAACTTATTGTTCGTAAAATGTTAATTGTTACCTTATACCGAAGAAATAATTATAATAATTCATTTGTCATTAAATAATTTTATATTATCGTGAAGAAGACTTATAATATTATTATATTATAAATATTGTAGCTATACGACAAAAATTACGATAAGAAAAAAGAATTTAATATATTATTACTAAATATTATTTTTTTTTTTACATTTTATCCTACTACGTAAGTTTCAATATTATAACAAACAAAAAATAAAGAAAAGACAAACAGTTTTGAAAAAAAAGAAAAAAGAAAGAGAAGAATTTCTTCCGCTTTAGGATTAACAGTTAAGTTCACATAAATTGCGATTTACCTTAAAAGAAAATAAAAGCTAGAAAACGTTAGATAACAAGAATAATGACGTCACAAGGAATACCATAAAACATAAGAAAAGATTTAAGGAATCGTTGGAAGAAAAATCGTCCTCACACTTGGTTCACCCATATCGTGGGATCCAAACAGAAGCCGGTAAAGCTCGGTATCGTCTCTCAACGCTTAAATCCGATCGTATTGGTAAGAACATTTATCATTTGGTACGGTCCGACTTGAACGTTTTCTACAAGCTATTTGAAGTGTGGTTTGAATGAATAGATTTAGAAAAAGGTAGAAAACTTATCTCGGTTCCTTTTTTAAAAGGGCCGATAAAAATCGGAAAAGTACAATTACGCGAAATCACGCACGATTTACGCAAGGTAGCAAGTAAGTAAACATATATATATATACGTGTGTAAATGATGAGCATGCGTAGTACATTATTTTCCTCCTCTCGTATTTTTCGTGTTTCTTGTCCTTCTCATCTTTGGCCCTTATCCTTCTGACACAACTATTCTCCCCCTCATCCTGTTTTTCCTTTTTTTCTTCTTCTCTACTCTACTCTCCCGGTTGGCTCACATAATCATTACACGTTGGCAAAAAGGGAGCACGGTAGTGCCTTCGGGTGTGCCCTTCTACCTCGAAGTTACTAATGCCGACGGAAAAGCGTATTACGGGTTTCATAAATTGTAGGGTGAGACCCCGAGGGTAATATTAAATAACGAGGATGAAAACGGCCTTTAGCCGAAGTCAGGACTCTCGTGACGCTTATTCCGCGTTAGGACCTACTATTATTCCTTATTATTACGTAACTTTTTTTCTCTCTTTCTATCCCTTTCTCTTTTCATTTCTTACCTTATCCTCTCTATTCCTTCTTTAACGTTAAAAGAGAGTTACGAGGATAATGTTACGTTAAAATTAACGTTGTAGTCGTAGGTTAGTAATCGAGGTGGTGCTACTACTATCTACGAACAAAAATGTACTTCTTTGAAAAGATCTCAGATTACGAAAAAGTAACATGAAAAATAGGAGAACGTAATGTAGATGATGAACCTAAATGTTCTTCTTGCCAAGATGATGATCGTATTTTAATGGGTCACCCGATACATCGGGCACACGTGACTTGGCACTATTCCGTAGGAAGTTGTTCGAGCTATCGATTTGTGTTCAATGAGTATGTTCTCACTGAAGTGTCAAAAAATATATATCTTCTTATATTTGGATGAATTCCCTTCTTAACTCGATATTTTTTCTTTGTTTTTTTTTTTTTTTTTAAATAAAACTAAACAACTCGATTTATTTCGACATATATTATTCGATAAATAAAGTGTGTAAGAGGAGAAACACCCGGTGCATGAAACATCGACGCACTGATCTACTGACCTATATATATAATTTCTCGAAAAACACGTGCTCGACGGTTGAGAAGAGGTAACGAAAAACCGACCGTCTATTACGATGTTTCATATACGTTGAATGTCGACGACCTATTTTTAATATCGTCAAAAAGAACTGTACAATTTTCGTATATGTTTATTATTAAAACTGACCCAGATAAATAAATATTTAATTAACTCGTAATAATACTAATATTATTTCATTAATTATTTCATAATATAATAGTTACGAATTCTATCGAAATTGATTTTATTTACTTGATAAATATTAATTTTGGAAACAAGACAATGAACATTTGATCATAAATTTGAACGAAATTTATCGAGCACACTTGGCACGAGAATCAAGAACTGGCATTGCTTCGATAAAAATAAAAGTGTTTAAAAAATATCATCGATTCGAAATTTAATGATACATGACGTATCATACCAATAATAGAAGTAAGAAAGTGGATATTAGAAAATTGTCTCGATGATATTCTACATGAAGATCACGTACGTTGGGCTCAACGATTTTTGAAGATGTTTCCATAAAAGAAGACTCGACGTTCTCTCGAGTAAATTTTCAAGTCGAATTAAACGTAAAATGTATTTCTACTTTCTACTATTTTAAAATATCTTGGAAATGTTCTTCTTGATACATAAGATTTAAATTCGACAAAAGTCGTCTCTTTTGAGACCTCAAGAATCTCTTCGAACGACGCGCTTCGAGAAGCAGATTGAAATGATCGTAAGAAGGGGGCCACAATTTTCTCAAGTATTCTCTCGGTGAAAGCTCGTCACGAGAAGATTTTGCGGGTTACTGAGTAGGAAAAGAAATTGTCTGTTTCAAATTTAGAGAAGTAGACGAGGAAGATGATACAAGGGACGACGGAATGATGAGTTTAATTCGTCGACGACGAGACTTCCTCCCAGAAAAACGTACGCAGAGAACGTTGGGCTGTTATCGTCTGATGCTAGTATCGACCGAAAAGTAGAATGGCAGACAGAAAGGGAAAAAAAGGGGAAGGAAAGAAAGAAAGAGACAAAATAACGGGAGTAGAAGGAAAAAAGAAGGGAAAAGAACGAAAGAAAACAAGATTTTCCTTCCCTTCTGCAGACGAAGCCATTCCTTATTTTGGAAGCTCGACATATGCGCCTACACGCAGTCACGTATACTATACTACTACTTTCTACACGAACTCCTAAGAAATTTTTCCAAAGTGTCCTTTCATCGTATACGTGGAAAGATGGTGTAGTTTGACGAAGTAAAAATAACATATACATATTATTAGAAATTACAAATATATATTATAAAATAAAATTTAAAAAAATTGATATTTCATTTAAATTCATCGTATTACGTTGAAATATCTTATTATCATTTAATAATTGTAAATTGTTATTATACCTCGACTGAAAAACTCGATACGTGTTAACTATAAAATAAATAACGTATCTTTGAAGGATAAGAATAAGAATAAAAGATAACGAGGCGTATAAACGATCGATGTATTTTCAAAGGAGGATCTTCAACTGAACAGCATCGGAAGGTTCGCCAACTAAAATTAGTCCGAGCCAATTTCGAAACTTTGGATAGCTTTGACGGTGAAAGTTATTTGAACCGGCGCTAGGCGTTGGCTCGTTCGAGTTGCTGCGAATATCGACCATCAGATGAAAGCGTGGGATGAGAAGTTCTACGTAAAAAAGGGAGACCTAGACCCTTTTTCTCTTACTTGTCCCTTCCGATTTCCGTTTTCTTCCTTCGAGCGTATTTTCTTTCTTCTTTTCCACTTTCAGACTCTATTTAATCTGACCAAATCTCTTTATCTCTATCATCTCCGTATTCGTTCAAACAAACCATTCAACCATACGATTCGAAATACCACATGATCCCTTTTTTTCACTACAAATATAATATATAAAATTTCAATGTATTAAAAAAAAAATTCCATCTTTTTTTCAAATGTAAATATTATATATTGCACGGTAAAATGATTGTAATTGATAAATATTTTCTTTCCATTTTTCATTCCACTTAAAAGACATCCTTTTTCTTTTCTATACAAATTTCAATTCCCATAAACATTATTTTTTTATATTATTCTTATTATTCAATAAATAATTGTATTCAATGTATTTTTATTTGTATTCAATTGAAACAAAAAAAAAGAAAATTTAATAAATGATTTATTTTTTTCAACCGAAGGTATTATATCGTATGACTAATGAGCAACTTTACTACTACTATTCGATGAACGTCTGACGAATGTAGGTTTTTATCACTGACGGATACATTAAAATCCCTATTCTGACAAAGATATTGTAATATCGTGACATTAATAAAACGTACATAATTTATTTCAGAAAATACTGACAAAGATGGCTTGAAAATGAAGAACACAATCGTGTTGACTTAGAGCAACAGCAGGGATGTTTCATTAAAACGAATCCAAACTCCGTGCGTATAACTCATTCCTAATACATCTACACTCGGTCGATATATCACGCGTAATGAAACTTCGTAATACAAAGGTTACGAATCTACATATAAAAAATGTTATTACAATCGCAAGCTGATATTTCTTTTGTCGGAGTAGTCGTTATTAGAAAAAGCGAGAAACCGAATATAAATAAATTTCGAATATTCTAACTATATATTTGAACCGTACAAAAAAATGTTCAAATAATCTTTCATCTCTTTTCGCAACAAATAGAATCATATAAATGCAGGCGTATATGTAAATGCACATGGCAAAAAATTATAATATGAGATAATAATTTAAAATAATAATGTTTCCTGCGTTAGAAAAAAAAATATATTTACATAACATAAAAAAAGCAAAGAAAAACATATTCGTTTTTTTTATACTTTTAATATAAATACTCTTTTATAAAAATAAATTATTATTAATAAAGAGCATTAGACTTTTAATATATCATGGGTTTATCTTTATTTTGTAATTTATTAATATTCATGTTTTATTTAATGATGATATAATTATATAACCTTTCGTTTACATGTATATCCGTAATTATATAATTAAGGATTTTATAGTGTATGATTCATTATATTCAACGAAAAATAAGCATCAAATATGAAAAATGATAAATGACAGAGAAATAGGGGTAAAAGACAAAAAAGAAAAAAGATAAAAAGGGAGAAGAAGAGGTTTTTAATCCAACATGGAAATACGATACACGAGAACGTTTAGCGGGAGCAATGGAGCAGAACAGTAAGCTATTTGTTGGATGGTCAGAATAGAGAAAGAGAGTACAATGGTCGTTGCTATGAAACGAAGAGAAGCATGATACTAGGATGCATCCAAGGCAACTAATTTTACAACGACGCTGTCTCGCGTTCTTAATTAACCGTAGTCGACGAGCCGCCATTTCGTGGATGCGTAAGTATATATATATATATATATATATATATATATATATATATATATATATATATATATATATATACACCTATACCGTTGAAACTAATTATTTATTGCTATGTGTGGCGCCGCCGTGAAAGAGAAAGAGAGAAAGAGATATGGTTGAATGGTATTACGAGAAAGGGGCGGGGGCTAAAGGAACGAGTGGGTGGTTTGGTCGCATCTCTCTCGGTTGGTTGTTTCGCTCGTTCGATCGTTCGTTCATTTACTATAAACGGATGGATGCGCCATATCAAACAGCGAGATTATTAATTAACGCGCAACATTGAGGAATAGACAAACGGAATAGCATTTCTCTCCCCCATTCTTTCTCTCTCTCCCTATCAGAGTATAATACTCCAAACTGTTAACTATCGAACTGTTTACGCACAATTTATTATCGCGACGTGTGAACTTTCATGCTCGGTAAATTTGATCAAGTTCTTTCCCTGCCACTTCTCATCTTGTTTTCCTTTTTTTTTCTTTTTCTATTTTTCCCGTGATAAAATTTTCATCGAAATTTTTCGTTACTTCTTAAACCGTATAAGTTCTTATAAAATTACCTCGTTCTAAATAGTCGAATAAATAGAATTTATAATATCGCATATTTTAAATTTAATACTTATGTATTACGTGTATTTATATACGAGAATCAATTTGTTTTTCTTTGTAATATCAATTTAACATTTAATATTCATTAATAACAATTTTATCGATAGTTATGTCCGGGGGGGGGGGGAATGGTATTTATTTGTTTGACAGGTATTCATATTTTAAAAGGATTTTTTGATATATATCCTGGTAATATCTTTCTATTGCAAAATTAAATTTAATCGGTATTTCTTCCTTCGCTTTTCTTCCATAAGGTATACCCTTTTGTATATTTACGAAAATAAAGCTTGGAAAGAATTGCGGAAAAGAGAGCCTGATTCGATACAAGCTGATTGTGAGCTCGGAAATTCATCTTTAACGATAAATCACAAGTTTAAAAAAGAGCAAGAATAATGGAATGATAAATAACGCAGTTAGCTTCCTGATTCTGTAAAGGAAAACGCTTGGATGTTGGTCGAAGCGTAGTAATAAGGGAGTTTCCTCTTACGTAAATTAATATATTTCGAAATGTCAGCTCGTTGTTGCTGACAAATTCACATCATCCTATAATTTTTTGACTTATCCATATTACAATTTTTTGTTAAATTATTAAAGAATTTATATCACGACTATATTTCTTGCAGAAGTTAGAAATCACTATTCTTTTTTTTTTTTTACAAGGGTAAAAACTATTCTTATTTCGTTTATTAATCCTCAAGAGATTTTATGATATCCTTTCAAGCGAAAAACAAGAAATATCGATGGATTTGCTATGAATTAAAAGGGCTTTTCGAGATTGGTATACGGATTCGTTGAAAATACTCGCGTTCTCCTTCCATACTATGCATCTTCCGTGAAAGGTAGAACCGATGTACGAGCTCTTTCAAGTGTGATAGAATCCTAGACTTCTATTCGGTTGAATATCCCAGGAGTTGCTTCGAATATCGTATTACCATTCTATTTATCCGTGTACGCATTAGAACCGTAAACGAGACTTGGTATATTAATAGATGCGACTCTCACCTGAAACAGAGAAAATTTATTCCATTAATTCCCTATATTATTTATTATTTTCAATAATTTGTCTATCCAAATTTCATTAAAATAATACACGAATAATAATAATTGTATTAGATAAATTAAATAAAATTCATTACATATCTTATTAATTATTAATTACAGATACAGAAGAAAATCTTTTCAAAGAAAATAATTAAATCACGTAAGAAAGATTTTGAAATTTATTTATACATATTTAATTTGTGAATCGAATGTCGTTGTTATTATTTTTCGAAATGAAACAATAATTTTTACTACTAGAACTATAATTTTTTTTTTCACAAATAACGAACTATGCTTACAACGTTTCTTTAACCAGAGGACTATTCATTTTTTGTTAATTAACAATTTAGAAAAAAACAATAATTTAACTGATCTAATTATCTTATTGTAAAAAGCCAATCGTGATCTAATCCCACATCCGTCGGGTCTACAAATTAATAACGCTGATTACGTTCGTCGAGATATCACTATTCAATATGCGATACATGTTAGGCATGTCGTGACATATTGAAACTGGATTTACGATGTTGCTGTTCTCGATAACAGCTAGAAATGTATTCGCTAGGCGAATTACTATGCCAGACGAGACGCATCGCTCCACACAAAAGTTGATTTTCGAGAGCACGTACCATGCCTCTCTTGTTATTGATCCTTTCGTTACATTTTATATATTTTTCATTTTGCAATACAAAACAAAAAATGGATAAATTCTTTTCATTAATAAATTTTTCTAAAAAGGTTTAGGATGATAAACTCATGGATTAGCTTTGAGCTGAACCTTTGACTATATAGTATGAATATTTGATTTTTTATTTATATATACGTTTATTCATCAAATTCTAATAAAATCTATTATATTTTTATTTGAAGATTTGATGTAATAATCGAAGTACCGTGACTATGTCTTAAAGTCAAAAAATCAGTACGATTGATATCAAAGTTAAGATTAATCATATCAAGAATTATAAAAAATAAGTTAAATAAAAATAATCGTTAAACGAACTATCTTCGAAAAATTCAAGGATCAATCAATGGTCAAGAAAAATCGAGTTTCAATGAAAATACTTGAAGGAATATAGACATCTTCGTTCTTATATTTCTGTTATCGAAATGTCATCAGTTACTATTACTGTCGTTATTGTATTTGCTTTTCGACGAGTCTTTGAACAAGTATATGTCACGAAACAACTCGAACACCCGTTAGATTTTAGCTGGTGTCCGTTAATCGAGAACTCTAGTCACGTACTTTCGGGTTCATTCGAGAGTTATCATTACTGCTTTCATTTCAGAAAAGTCTCTTCGATGCGCGACGTATATTTTGGCATGTTCTCGATGACAGAAATGATCTTTTATAGTTTCAGTTGAGATCGATTGAAAAAGTTTGAAATAAAGGGAGATCAAACTGGTGGGATAAATTTTGATGAACAATCGAAAATCTTCTACCAATCTTTGTTCTATTATTATTATTATTATTATTATTATATTATTATTATTATTATATTATTATTATTATTATTATTATTATTATTATTATTATTATTATATTACTGTTAAATAACACTTATAAAAATATAAATCACGTATATTAATCACTCTCTAAAAATTTAATTTAAAAAATTCTATGAGTAAACACATCAAATGTGTTTTATAATTTCGTTAGTTGATCAAATTTTGCTCGTTTACATTTCGTTTATTAATTATGCCATTTTTTTAGAACTAAAGTAGAACACTGCTCGTGATAGTAAGCAAAATGTTACAATAGGTGATCATTTATTGTTTACGAATTAAATGAATATCTCGAAAGAACGACGGGAAAACTCTGTGGCAAAACAATAAAACTAAATAAAATCTTCGAATGAAGCAGAAGAAGAAGAAGAAAATTACTAGTTTTACGAAACTTAATGGAAAACTTTCGAAGCTATACTCATGCGATCTGTTTAACGATAATTAGAAACTCGTTTGTTCCGATTTCTACAAAGATAAGAAAGAAACGATAATGCCTGAAGCGTAGCTATTGCGAATTGAACTTGTTAAACGTTCGTTTTATACTTGACATCAAAAGTTCAATCGACTTGTAGTTTAAGAAAAAAACGATTGATAGTGACAGAGAAAAAGAGAGGGAGAGAGAAAGAAAAAAACGAAAGGGACGGATGCAAACGCGTTTTGATTCGATTGCGTTGTCGCGAATCGATCGATCGAAGTCTAATGTAAAATATACTTTCTATACTTGACGTCCTTGTACAATTGATTCTGTTAAAAAAAAGTTTCTGATATCTATTGTAATAATTTTACAAATTCGTTATTTAAATATATATTCCATATTTATAATGAAACAAACTTTAAAATTAAATATAAATATATTATAAATAGCTCGTTTAAAATACGACCCATTCTTTTGATGCATCTGTACACGAATATCTTTGTATTTTCAACTAAAAATTAGAGATATACACCCGTTTAATATTGAATGTTTTATATTGAATGTAATTAAAGAATATTATAAATAATATGTTTATAGATTAAAACCGATTATTGGTGATTCACTCATTGCATTCGTAAGGTTTTAACAAATCATACGATAAGTTAATTACTTTATTTCTACTTCTTGTTAATCTTTATATACATACAAGAAATTGTAGTTTCCTTTTTTTATTGATAAATAAATCGATAAATAAATTGACAAATAAGTAGGAAGAGAGAGAAAGAGATAGAAAGAATAAAGTTCGAAGTCAGTGGTTGGTGGTTGCTTTTTCATAGAAACGTTCAAATAACCATTACAACTGGACTGTCGATAAAATCTCGACCGTAATCGAACTCGATTCGAGTTAAAAAGAGTTTTGGCGTGATGGGAGGGGTGAGTGAATAAGAGTAACAGGGGAGGTGTATTCGGAAAAAAAAGAGAGAGAGGGAGAGAGAGTGAGATTCTCTTGTTTGTTGGAAAATACGATCTGCAGATGAGATTGTCGCGATCTCGCGCTTTTCCATCAGATCACCGCAAATCCGATTTTTCTTCGTAGGAGTTACACTATAGTGGTGGTGTTAGGTATAGGTAAGTTCTTACTGTTAGCTTTTCTGGCGCGTAACTTTGTACGAAATTTCATCGTACGAAGTAGCGGCCGACTCTACTCTCAACATCGCGTTACGCTCCTAACAGGACTACCTGTTGATCTACCTTAGCTAAGAGGAGCGTGTGTGTTTGTGTGTGTGTGTGTGTATGAAAGAAAGAGAACAGGTAACTCGAGTTACCCCCACCCCCTTACAACGTATAACTTACGACTAAAGTGTATCCTTTTATTCGACCATTCCTTAACCATCATTCATTTTTTCCCCCCTTTTTCTTCAACCTCATTCGATCTCTATGCTCGATTATACTGTTGTGTTGTGTCTCTATCGTGCCTTTCTTTCTTTCAGCAATGACAATTAAACATGATGCATTAACGTATTTTATGATCGGAGACTTTTTTTTTTTAGTAGAAGACTAAAATATTTCAAATGATGCCTTGTGAAAGTTTCAATGTTTTACGGTTTCGAAGAGAATTATTGCTAATTATCTTAATGGTTCTTTAAATTGTAATCTTTATTAGCGTTCACTTTAAAAGTAGTAATATCGAGTAAATTCGTGTAACTTATTAATCAGATTAGTATACTAAAAAAGAAACTTATCAATTTACTTCTAAAGAACTTCTCAAGTTTCTAAAGTAAATGATAAATTAACGGATAAAACATTTACAACTTGATATTAAATTAGTCTTTGCTAAATCATCGTATTCTTTTTATTTGTCTTTCTTTCTCTTTTATTTTTTAAAAATATTTATTTAAATGTAAATGTAATGAAATGCTCCTAACATAGGTAATAAAATTTATCACCTAGATGATCTTTTGAGATTTCTTATGCAATTAAAATATTTCTTAATGGGTAATTTGTTTGTACCAAAAATTATCATCAAAACATGTGTATATGTACAAATATACATTATGAAAATAACAGGAATATTAAATGTCAATAAAATATGGAGTATTACGAAGTATTGCCGCACGAGTTATGCAACAAACACAGACGAGTAGATACTGACTGAGAGAACTTCTAAACGGAAAGTATTTTCTGCTCTATCGAATGACCTTTCGATCGGCACGTTCGTGTTCTCTCTTGCAAAACAATCTCGGTGCGTGAGGCGCCTACGAAACGTCAAATGTCGTCTGCTTCTCCCCCCGGATTTTTATATAATTTCAATACTGTATAAAATAATCTATTCAAATATATGTATACATGTATATACTTTTTTCATTTATTCGATTACCATATTTCGTTAATATTTACCAATAGAAAAAAATTCTTTTTACAGCTGGATTTTGAAACAAATCGATCGTTTTCTTTTTAACAAAAAAAAAAAAAAAAAAATAATTGGACTAAAAGACCCCTCTCTCTATCTCTTACATTTTGTATCTTGTAATTTACATATACGAGCAAATTAACAAGAAAGATTTGTTGAATAAAAACTGGAAAAATTAATGATGCATAATTATGAATGAAAACTATCTGAAAAAGTTAAATTTCATAAAAAAAGAAAAGAAAAAGAAGAAAGCGATGAGAAAGAGAAATCGAATAATTGTTCAGTTTAAAATATAAAAGGTAAGGAAGAAGAAGAAGAAATAAAGAAAGAAAAAGGGGTTCAGGTATGCTGAAAAGTTATCAATTTGAAAAAAGTAACTTATGTTAGTCAAAATCAGGGGAGAATTCCGTTCGGATACCTCGGGCTCTGACTTTACATCCATTGAAAGAAAAGAAAAAGAGGAAAAGAAGAAGGAATTAATTAAAAAAGTAAAGTTTCCTTGTTTTTTTGCTGAGTTGGGTGGCTCAACATTTTTCCTTTTGCGAGGATTTTGAAGAAATTGTAGGATCCAAAAATGAAAGGTTCATGGACATCGAAGAAGAAGAAGAAGAAGAAAAGAAAAAACGAACGAATGAAAAGATACAGAGAAAGAAAGAAAAAAAGAAAGAGAGAGGAGAAAAACTAGCAAGTATTGAATTTCTTTTGTAGGTAGTAACGTCCACCAAACGAATAGCATTATGAAAGACTTTGTTTAGACAGTATACTACAGTCAAATAAAATCTCGTTGAAGAAAATGGCGATCTGTAGAATGTGTTAGAAAAGTAGGTAGTAGTGGTAGTAGTATATACAGAATAAACGACGGCCTTTCGAGAAAATTCGCCAAGGAGAAATTCTTCACGGGGAAAAGTAAACGACAGGAAGAAGAAGAGAAAGAAGAAAGAAGAGAAGGGGGAAGGAGAAGAAAAAGAGAAAAAAGAAAATAAAGGGAGAGAGAGAGCGAAAGGGGGAAAATAAGGAAGGGAGGAAGGATGGACGGTCGAAGAAGAAATAAAAGTAAAAGACGGGCACAACCGGGTATAAGGGGCAGCAACCGAGAGAACGAACGAACGAATTGACGAGAAAAGGGGGAAAGAGAAATGAGGAAAGAAGGGAGAGAAGTGTAAGGGGTAGTAAGGAGGGGTGATGGTTGGTTGCAGGAGGGTGGAAACGGAGCTCATTTCCAAGCGAGCCCGCGGCAATCCGCAAGCATTTTCCGGGTGATCGACGTTCCCTCGCTTTTCCACACCCACCTTCAACCTTTCTTCATTGATTGCGGGAGCGAGAAAGCGTGTGTGTGTGTGTGTGTGTGTGTGTGTGTGTGTGTGTGTGTGTGTGTGTGTGTGTGTGTGTGTGTGTGTGTGTGTGTGTGTGTGTGTGTGTGTGTGTGTGTGTGTGTGTGTGTGTGTGTGTGTGTGTGTAGAGAAGGGGGTTGAGAAAGAGAATGAAAGTACTCTCTCTTATCCATGGTCCACCGAAAAGTCTTTTTCTTGTGACCCTTCGTTCAAAGCATGCCTTTTGCCCTCATTGTGTGCCTTTTTTATCTTTTTTCTTTTTATCTCTCTTCCTCTTTCTCTCATCTCGTACATTATTGTGCATCTCACAATACGCTTCTTCGGTAAAGACTCCGTCGTGGACTGACTCCCTCGTTATAAATTTGACTAACAGACCTTTTTCTATCTTTTTCATATTTTTTTTCTTCTCCTTCTTTTTCTTTTTCCCTATTTCTTTCTCCTTAGGGTTATCTTGCACTTCTTCGAAAAAAAATAAGGGAACGAAAGAAAAAAGGAAGAAAATGAAAAAAAAGAATTATCGTCACAAACGATAACCTTGCTCGACATTCCAGAAATATTCAACGTTCGATAACGTATAGTACGAATAGGTAAAATTCAAATTTAAAGAGAGAAAGAAAAAAGAGAGAGTGAGAGAGAAAGAGAAAGAAAGGGACAGAAAAAGAAATAAATCTTTATATAAAAATGAATTTGTGCTTACTGACCGATCGATTAAACAACAATATACATATATATTACTTTTAAAACGAGAAGAATATGAAAAGATAAACAAAAGAATAAAATATCGATTCCTGGATTTCCGTATTTCGTTGAATATCGTTTACTATCAGGCCTTGACATTGACGATAAACGGCTGCACGTCGTTCAATGAAAAATTCATTTCCTACTGGAACCCTGAATTATATCTTTCAGTTTCCATGCGCTTGCTTGTCTCTGACCTATCGGCTGCTTTTATTTGACCGTTCGTTCGTTCGTTCGTTCGTTCGTTCGTTCGTTCGTTCGTTCGTTCGTTCGTTCGTTCGTTCGTTCGTTCGTTCGTTCGTTCGTTCGTTCGTTCGTTCGTTCGTTCGTTCGTTCGTTCGTTCGTTCGTTCGTTCGTTCGTTCGTTCGTTCGTTCGTTCGTTCGTTCGTTCGTTCGTTCGTTCGTTCGTTCGTTCGTTCGTTCGTTCGTTCGTTCGTTCGTTCGTTCGTTCGTTCGTTCGTTCGTTCGTTCGTTCGTTCGTTCGTTCTTTGGCTTCTTGGCAAACAAAACGCAAGGATAAAGGTCTGCAAACTCATCTCTCCCGATGAAAGAGAAATATCTGAAAATTTATTTTTCTTTTCTTTTTTTTCTTTTCTTTTTCTTTTCCTTTTTAGGCGTATTCCTTTCGCGCGGTAAATTGTTTTTGTTCGATCGAGAGTATCGATAAAATAAAAAGAAAAGGATAACGGAAGAAGAGAAAACAAGAATAGAAAAAAATGCACGCTTCCGATTTAATCAGGAGAAAAAAAGTAAAAACTCGCCTGCTTATCTAATTTAAAAAATATTGAAATAATTAAATATAATATAATTGAATATTATATTTAAAAAATAAAAAAAAACAAGAAGATCATCTAGTATCGAAGTCGATCTCGAATATCTCGAATTACTCACGATTAATAATCGTCCGGCTGACTGGTTAATGTAAAATAAAGATATTTCACTTCTCGTTTACGTATATTTTTCATCTAGCGTAGAAAACTAGGAAAAGCAAACGGCCTCGAGCGAAAGAAATCTTTTCCAATAAAAGGTGAACAGCAAAGTGGGCGACGTCGCTTTAACGGCGACGTAGTTCTTTGTCGTTTTGTTCGTAACCCCTCCCTTTTTCCGTCCCTCTTCCTACAATTCTCCGTCACTTCTAACCCTTCTCACGCCACTCTCACCCCCCTTACTCTCCTTCTTCTTTTTCTTTTTCTTGTACAACGTTCTTCTTTACAATAGCACGCCGTTACAAATTTCGTGGAAAAAGGTTGGTTGGGCGAACTCAAGCGAGTTCGCCATCATCGTCGTCTTGCCGCTAAAAGGTACTACTATACTACTGAAAAATATCTCGAATTTACGTCGATAACCTACCTCTTTCCCTTTCTCCTCCTTCTTCTCATCCTTCTCATCCGATGTAAACGATAAACGACGTTTTACTTGGTAGAATGAAAAATAGAAAAAAAGAGGAAAAATGGAAGATAGTGTAAAGCATCCTATTATTACGACGTTCCTCTCTTTACGAGTATGATCTTACGAGTGCCCTCTTTTTTTTTCTTGTTTATAGGACGAGCTCGCCTGTAAAACCACGAAAATGTTGTTTTATCTAAGAATCTTCTTTTGCAAAAGTATACGTATTATCCACGTATACGGGGTGAATCTTTAGGAACGCTACAAATTCTGTAAGAGTATATTTTAAACACTCAATATAATAATTTTTCACACTTCAATTCTAGTTACATTTTATCCGATTTTTATTCATTTTCAAATTTTAATAAGATTCTTCATATTAGTATCTTTAAAAAACAACAAATAAATAGTTATTGGATAAAAATAAATAAAAATGTGATTTTAAATAATGATACAAATCAAAAAACAATATTTGAATTTTGCTTCTAATTATTTTTACATATAGATTACACTTTTAAAGTTTGAGTCGTTCCTTCTGACTCACCTAGTGTATATAAATTCATTTATTTATTTATTTATTTATTTATTTATTTATCTATCTATCCATTTCATCGTGCAATATACGAGGTGATAAATAAAGTTTCTCTCTCTCCCAAGAGAAAAATTTTATTATTTCTCCTCTTCTTTTTCTATTTCTTTTTTTTTTCTTTTCTATCACTCGATCCTGACGACAGCTCGTAAAACTTGATAACGTCGAAAGTGATGCTGATATGTCGAAATATTCAATACTCGATAAACATGGAATAAAATAGACGAAAATCGTTGGGATACGGCTGCATTTCCATTCACCATTGTAGAATATTTGGGTCGAAT
The DNA here is from genome assembly GCF_049000335.1 of Polistes dominula. Taxonomy (NCBI): domain Eukaryota; kingdom Metazoa; phylum Arthropoda; class Insecta; order Hymenoptera; family Vespidae; genus Polistes; species Polistes dominula. Next base: position 7,233,327 of record NW_028300915.1, read on the forward strand.
GTACAATAAATTAAAAAACAATAGGCTGATGGGTAGAATCGCGAGCGAGCTGTGAGCTCGTAAAATCCGCTTTGTTTTTATTAATTTTTTTTCTATTTTATCTTCTCATTCATCTACGATAATGATTTTTATAATTTGCCTTAAAAATCGTTCATGATTAATAGAAATAATAATAATAATAATAAAAATTATGATTATTTGTATAATATAATAGTTAAAAATAAAATCGAATTTTTTTTAATTACGCACCGCTTATCAACAACAAATGGCATCGTTCTTTCAATTGAGCTTATTTAAAAAAAACATCGATACTATTTTACACGCTCGAATTGTTATCGTAGTTTAAGCGTTTAGATATTAAAAAAAAAAAAAAGTAAAAAAAAGAGAAAAGGAGGAATCAGTTTGCGAGATAAACGATCTCACAAAACAACGAGGTTACATAACATCAAGAGCCATGCGCTATCGGAGAGAATACGTAAATCGTTTTGCCTTAGGCAACATTGTGCACCACAAGCATAGAAATATTTCAGTGTGTCAACGTGGTCGTTTGCGGCCGACTATAGAGCCTTAAGATAGGCCGAAAATCTCTTTGTACGTCTGGCCAAAAGCTGGCTTTTCCACTTGGTACACCCTTTACCACAACGTCCACGTTAGCTTTCTCACTTCAGATTCTCTTTTTCTTTTCCCTCTTCTCTCTTCCCTTTTTATTTTACTTTCTTGCTTTCTTTCGTTATCATATTCGTCGGTTTTTCTCTTTTTTCATCCTGTTCAGTCATTCAGTTATACACGTGTACAACATAAAAAGAAATCTGGTTTTTTATGCAACCAATGGAAAAGATTTTCCCACCACGAATGGAATTTTATTCAGTTATCTTTCAACCATTTCTCGCATGCACCTAAAATATTATACATCTACTACTACGTATACATATGCGTAACTGTCCGTCTATTTGCTTGAATCTTACTCGACCGAACCCCACACCCTTCCCCCACAACCACATCTCGTAGTTATTCACAGGCTACTATGAATGCGATAATATTCACGTATGCACACTAATTCGTATGGGTTTTTTGCTTAAGGTAGATATAATGATGTACCGTCAACTTTTTCTCTTTCTCTTTTTATCTCTATCTCTTTCACTCTCTCTTTCTCTCTCTCTTTCTCTTTCTTTCTCTCTCTCTCTCTCTCTCTCTCTCTCTATCTTCTTCTCGAGACGATGTCAAGCGTTGGTCATTTACCGCGTGCTCACTTTCTTTCGCTTTGAAAATGTCAGAATAGTAGTGGGTCGTGCTTTATCTCAGAATACGCGAAGTTTTATTCTTCAGTTCGACGATAGAAAATATTCCTTTCAAAAGAGAACGAGACGACGCAATGTTTCTAAAAGTTCGTTGAGCTCGTTTGACCTTGTAAAAAGGAAATATGAAATAAAATAACGCGACAACTTATATATCCCAAAGATATTCGTCTCTACGTTAAAAAAAAAAAAAAAACCACTAACTTGAAATTTTCAATGATAATGATTTTGTTTTGCGTAGTTTAAAAAATCCATTAAAATTTCCTAAACAATCTATTCATGTATTCATTATTCTTTGAAAAAAAAAAAGCATCAATTAGTAGCTTTCGAAAGCATTAACAAAAAGGATACTTTTCCTAAACCTGAAATTCCCACCCTTCCTTCGTTAAAAGTTTATTTGACCAGTTAAATAACTCAAATTAATGGGAATATTAGTTAATAACTTTTTTGCACTGATAAACGATATATTGATTAAAAATATATTTACGTGAATAATAATAATATTCAAATTGATATCGTATCTTATTTCTAAGACAAATATTTTAAATATACAGCCTGTGGCGTTTTCCATTAGATCGTCCCTTAGGAATATGGTGGTAAGTTAAGAAGTGACGACTCTTGCGTGTGCATCGTGCACCATAAAAATAAAGTTTCTTTCGGTGTGACACGCAAGAGCGTTTCCTTAGCAACGAAGAGAAGGGCAAACGATCGTCGAAGACGGTGGTGATGACGACTAAAGTAACAGAAATAACGGGATATTACATTCTTTACGATTCGCACTTTTATCCAATACTGCAGCCGTTTCCTATTTCTTCTCATAACGAAGAAATAAAAAGATTTCGTTTAAATGTTCGAAGAAGAAGGAAGAAGAATGCACAAAAAGAAAATGAAACGAAAAAATATTTTTTTCCTTTGTCAATTTTGTTAAAAAAATAAAAAATAATAAAATAAAATAAAATTTACAATATTTAAAAACAATCAACGAGTTTCATTATATTGCACGTTTTTATGCGTAAATAATTAATGATATTTAACCCTTTGAGTGCTATGGACGCATATATGCGTTTGGTAAAAATTACTAACCTTATAGTTCGAACCATATGCGTGTTTGTTAATATTAATGTAAAATAATTTAATATTTATATTAATCAATTAAATTATAATATATTCAGAAGCAAAAACTTCAATTATTAAATATAATTTATTATTAGAATCTGGTTAATAATAAATTATTCTGTTCCTACAAAACATTTTAGATAAAAGTATTCAGCACTCAAAGGGTTAAAAAAAAAATAAAATCGATGATTCTTAATTATACCTAAAAGAAAATGCATCAAAAGATAAGATAAAATATACATTATATATTGTTGAATCATTATTTTCTAATTTTTAAATTATTTCCTAATTTATACATGACAAATAGAACGATCTTTTTTTTATTCTTCCTAGACAATGGAATTAGTTGAGTGCAAAAGTGGATAGAAAAGATCGATATGTTACACGAGAATTCGTTTTCAGAGGCAGAGAAAAAATGGCGCTCGCATGTCTCTACTCGTCTGAGAGTAGAAGAAACGTCCGGAACAATCGGACTCCGAGGGGTGCTATTTGTTGAACGATGGAGTTGGAATTTTGCCCGAAATCCATAAATCTTTGCGTGTATGCCGGACCTCCGCGCCGGGTCGTCGTACAAGTTCTGTCGAAAATTCGACATGGATCTACTTTCTCTCTTTCTCTACCACCCCCTCAACCCTCCTACCCGTCCTCCCTTTCTCTGACTCTCATTCCTTCCTTTATTTCGTTTCGTTTCATTATTACTTTCGTTACCCCACGTATACCGTAAACCACTCTCGTAAATTGTTCACAGCTTTTCGTCAGTATTTTCAACATTAGAAAAAAAAGGAAAAGTTACAGAACGAAGGGAAAATGAAAAAAAAAATAGAAAAAAAGCAACAGAACGCTGCGTAGTTGTAATACAAAAAATTTGAACGTAGACATAAAATTTGTCAAGATCTAAGTATAATACAGAAAAATATATTGTAGGCGATAAAATTAATATTTATTTCTTCATTTATTTTATTTCTGTTTGAATACGCTATCGATCTTAGTGAAAGGAAACTCCACTCGGAAAATTGAGGGGGAAGCGATATTCCGTTGTTAAAAAAACGAAGTTCCTTATTGCGTGATTTCACTACGATCTTTATCAAAAACAAAAGCTGTACCCATCGGTTGACTATGGGGGGAGAATCCTTCTGCTATTGGTCGATAGTTTTCAAAATCTCCTTCCCTCTCCAAAGGGGTGTTACACATTTATGATATAAATATGTGAGAGTCTTTAAGCTTCGAGTTCCTTAGTCTATCAGTTCTTAATCTGTATCAGTCTACATATTCGTCCGTAGTAGTCCTTTGCTCTCAGGTTAATAATTATACTTTCAGTCTGTTATATTCGTCTATATTTTACCAATCAGTTTATCAGTTTATTAGTCAGTCAGTCCGTCTTATATTCATAACTTTTTTTGTATTCTGTATTTTTGTAACCACGCCACTTTTTTGTACACCTTCTGCAAATACCGCTCAACATCACACCATCATAATTTAATAAACTATATTATATCATCAGTCAGTTATATTTCTCTCTGTCGGAACCCCACAATATATATGCATGTTTTATTTGATTCAAAGAGTATCCTTATTGTTAACGTTTTTAAATTGATTTTTTATTACACGAAACAAACACACACAAGCCAAATGAAAACTATGTTTAGACATTTGACATTTCTAAAAAATTAATGAGAACAATAAGTAAAAAGACGAAGAGCTTTGTAAAAACAATAAACAACGTAATTTTATATTTTATTGAAATATCTCCTTTAATAAAATATGATTAAAACTCATAGAATAGCTTTCGTTCTAGAGGAATACTTTTTATTGGGAGAACTTTTCTTTTTTGTAATTTAAAAATTACAAATAATTATCCTTTATGAAATATTATTGCAATAGTTCTTATGCATGGCGATGCTTTTCATTGCAATTATTATTTTATTACTTCAAAATAATATTAAATTTTAATAGTAAAGTAAAAGTCATTTAGTTTTTCATTAACATTAAACGAGATAATGAATTTAACAGTCCTAATTTATTACTATAAAAGAAAAAGAAAATCGAATGAGAAACAACAATGGGGGGAAAAAGAACATAAAGAAAAAAGAAGAAAACGTTCCATAATTATATAGACAGTTGAAAATTGGTGAGTAAAAATTCCAAGAGAATTCTCTTCCAAGAATTCCAAGAGAAGAATTTGAACAGATTTGATGTAAAATTAATTCGAAGTAACCACATAGGAAGGCCACTATGCGAAATAATGGCTCTGTGGTTTACTTATACATATCGGATTTCCAGCCCCTTGTTCCAACGAAATTTGATATTCGCTGGATAGGCTATGGATATCTATATGAACACGTTCGTAAACCGTTGGAGCTTTCCATGTGATTTATACGTCGGTTCGGATAATGTTGCTACTGCTGTAGATTATTGAATACGGAAATGGTGAGTTATATACCATATACATGGGATATACATATCCATCGAATGTATCGATTCTTCCCGTACACGTCAAAATCGTCAATGAGCTCGAATCCATCAGATCATCTGGTAAAATTTTTGAAATTTCTTTCGTTTGACGTGAAACGATCGATACTTAAATATCTTTTTTTGAATGGAAGAACTTTATTCGAAATTCAATTGATCAACTTCATTCCTAATTTGCAAATATTCTCAACCGAGTTTCCATCAAGAACTAAGAAAGAGTAAGATAAAGATAAAGAGAAAAAGATAGAGAGAAATGTTCGCGACGATTCATAAGATGAATCTTCCAACTTGCCTAAGAAATTTGAAATTTTCGATTAAATTTTAGTTGCTCTTACAATTACTGTCGAGATATTAATTATGAAAAGAAAATCATAAAAGTCAATGAGCAGAAACAATTACAAATTTTTATATTCAACAAATATCGTTGTTGGATTTTTTTTAATAATATCCTTTATAAAAATCTATGGTAGTTTATAATGTAATCTAAGGAAACAGAGACACAAAGAAGGAGAGAGAGAGAGAGAGAGAGAGAGAGAGAGAGAAACACATACACTAATACTCGTTATTACCTACTATTATAACGAAAACATAGCAGTTACAATTACTCGTTAAGCTCTTCGCCAGAAAGTCTTTGCGTGTCTTACTCTGTAATTTTAATGAGGAATAACGTCTTCCATTATACCATCGCGGTAACAAGAATCCATTTGCACTTGGGATCAAGTCCATCGTTAGAGAGGCATCTTCTTCTCTATCTCTTGCTGCACGTATAAAATACATTCGTGACTATGTTCACGACATGATCCGTTAACTTTCCTCCCTTTTCTCTATATTATTAATGAAACAGTTTGTCAACTTAAGGTTAATTAACGTAATCAAGCCAACGAGTCAAATCGTTTTCTTGCAATTCTCTTAAATTAACGAAATAACTATAACATATATAAATATGTTAAATGTTTTTAAAAATTTCTCTTTTCCTTTATTTTCCAATACTAGAGATAATTAAAATTATATATCTAACGTTAATTATGCTTCGTGAATATTAAAAATAAGTCACCCTCGGAAACCTACGACAACGAAAATAAAAGTTATTTTAACATAGAACCGAAATAAATAGCATCTTTTTTTTTGATGCATCGAAGAGAAAATTTGTTTGATATTAGTTAATTTTAAAACTCAAGATCGATAAGTTTTATAAAACCGAGTATCTCATTAAGAAGTTCGTTTATTCTTCGCAAAATTTTCAATATAATTTTGAAGTTTTCATTGGATATCCGATAAACATTTTGAATATCATTCGGTCGTTCTTATTTCCATGCCATTTTTACGCTGCTACAAGAAAATAGGAAAAAGAAAAAGAGATAAAAATAACTGAACACATATATATATATATATATATATATATATATATATATATATATATATATATATATAGAAGAGAGAGAGAGAGAGAGAGAGAGAGAGAGAGAGAGAGAGAGAGAGAGAAAGAAAAAGTAAGAGGGTGAAAGATGGAGACAGAGAAGGAAGGGAAAGAAATAGGTGGGGGAATGGGTGGGGTGGAGGGTTGAATAGAAGGGAAGAGGAAGAGCTCTCAGTAACGTTAGCGACTGCCACAAATCGAAACGACGATATAACGTCTCTCGACATAGATTGATGAGACTTGGGATAGGTGTCTCGTTTCCACTTACACGGCTGACCACTCGCATCCCGCATTGTTTCCACTTATGTGTGACACATCACACACCTATTTTCTCTCACGTTCGATGTAGTCCAATGCTAACGAACGATTTTATTAATTGAATCGAATATTAACTCTCTTTTGTCTCGATTGATAATTAAGAGTTCCACCTTTTTGTCTTAATAATCAATGTAGAAACTATTTAAGACAAAGATTTTTTTTTACTTCTACTTATTTATTATTATAATTATTTATTTTTCTTTAAAATTTGTTAATTTATAAGTTAAGCATTTGATTACTTAGAAAAGTGTTTCCTGTAATGTTTTGCCTACAAATAATTATGTAATGCATTGTTCAATAATATAATATTAATTTTTTCGTTTAAATTTATTTGCTTGTATGTGGAGAAACATACATATTAGGGTGGGTCAAAAAAATCAATTATTTTTTTTTTACAAGTGCCATAGAAAAATGGATCGCTAGACACCTTAAAAAAATTCTCACCAAATATCAGCTCTTAATTTTAATAGGAAGATTCTCTGCATCGCAGTTTTTTATTTTTTTCTCAGTCCAATAGAATAAAATTTATACCTCATCATTAATTGACTGTACAAAAAAATGTTCTGACGAATTTTGTAGAAAATTTAATGCTCTACAAAAAAGGTATCTTATATTTTTTCCGTAAACCTCACCATTTGAATGATATTGAAGATTTAAGTTTGATTATTTTAGGACAAATTTCATTTTTGTTTATGAATTTTATAACTCGACAATAAATGACTATTATAAAATGCGCAATACAAATTTTTGTAGGAAATTAACTGCTCTATAAAAAAGGTATCATATGTTTTGGCGATTAAATTAAGCGTTCAAAAGATATTCAGAGACAGAAATCAGTACACATGAAAGTTTGATGATATATATATATATACACACAATTGATGACATTTTGGATTTATTACGTGTACGTGAGTTAATCTCCGCAAATTTGCCGTGAAACGTGCAGAATGCATTTTCGGTAAACAAATTCCCCGATTAAAAGATTAGCTCGGCAGACTAAAAAGTTACTCGGAAGGCGTCAATTAAGAAACGCAGATACGATGAACATTTGGAAAAAATCTACCTAAGCATATTTTGCTGGAGTTTGCATTCTATGAAAAAAAGAAAAGAGGGAGAAAGAGAGAGAGGGAGGGAGAGACAAGAAAATTTTTGCGACTTGAGTAAACTTCGTTATCTCCTATCCGTAAAGGTATACGGTTACGAATGTTCGTTATGAAGTAGTTCTTTTTATTTTTCCCAAATCTAGGTAAAAACTATTTAAAACTTTGCAACATTGTTTCAGACGTAAATCGAGCCAAATTATCACATTTATCGTTAAAAAAAAGGAAAGAAAAGAAGTACAATTCTAGTCCAACCTTCTTGATAATCATTTGTCTTCCTTACATCATCATCTAAGATAGATATTCAAAATATACCCTAGGTTATTATATTAATTATTAAGATATATTTTACTTTAGCGAAATGCAAATGAATTTTACAAAAAAAAAGTTGACGAGATGTTGATTATTGAATTTGTTTATTATAAACCAGTTTAGAGTCTCGATACAATTAAATTTACTTTTAATTCGGATATTGAGGATCACGTGTTTAGCAATTCCAACGAGAATAAGAAAACTAAAGTCACTATCGAGCATCAACATGAAAAGAATAATAACTTTACAGAGAACCACGATGACTTGGGATCGTTTCTTAAATGTGTATTTTCAGCAAGTACTTATTAAAAAATAAAAACCTAAAGGGAAGGATTTTCGAATGACCCATCTTTTCCTTAAACAGTATTCTATTCCTAGGCGTTTTCTTCGTTTCCTAGATGTCATACCAGCAGCCACAGGCTCAGTCGACGGGACATAATACGTTTCTGGGCAAGGTGCCAATATTTCGGGAGAACTACAAACGTTCGATCCATTTCGAGGTACCACGAAACATTGACCTGATTCAACTCAAATTTCCTACTTCCTATATACTAAATTTACGAACTCTAACAACACAAAAAATTCAATAATTTGATTAAGACGATAGTAACAAGTTACGATAATAATAATAAAAAAAAGCTAAAATACAAACAAAACGAAAAACGTTATCAAAGAGAAAATTGTACATGTACATCTGGTTTGAATGCACGAAATTACATTCATACGCACTAGAGTATAGTATAAGTTTAAAAAAAAAATAAAAATCGTCATATGGTCTTCACATTCAAAAGGTAATGAACGGACTGGAAAACCATTTTACGAATGCGCACTAAACGAGGGATCGATTGGCCATGGCTTCGAATAGCGTTTGTTACGAATTTCACTCTACTTGTTCCCGATAAATGTTTTTTTTCTCTATGTTTTTGATAAAAATTTGTGAGCTTTTCATGATTTATACATACGCGTGCAGCTTTTCACTGAAAATACAAAGTAGGGAAAACTTCAATTAGAAAAATAATGTAGAATTTTATTAGTAAAATAATGTTACTTTATTACAAAAATCAATTTTTCCCTGTTATTAGAATATTGTAATAATGTATTAATTTTTGTATAAAAAATAATAAATAAAAACCCAACAAAAAACAAACACGAAATAAAAAACACACGCAAACATACGTCTTTCTACACTGAATACAAATATGCACACGTATTTCTATTTAAATGTTATATACACTCTATATACGGTCTTCTATAGATATACATATATATGTATATGAATATCAAGAGACTCTCACGAGTGATTTGGAAACAATATGCCCGAATTTCTATTCGTGTTCTGCGCCGAGCGAAATGTTGAAAATTGTAAAAAATATTCGTTGATATTGCATATTTGTACACATAGGTTTTACATCCTGTTTTTCCTATAGAATACAATATTTTTATATTTGTTTTTTTATTTAACTTGTTTGATTCATTCAAGTAAAAACTGGAACGATTTCATAATACGATTCGTAAATAGAGGGAGAAAAAGATAAAGAGAAAGATTTAAATATAGAATACTTACGGTAAAATCTTTAAACTTGATACAAAAGAGAATTGAAAGTGATTGCATGTTTCGGTGGAAATAAGTATCCGCAATTTTCAGTCTCCTGTAACGTGTTTCCGGTGCTTTACTTTGAATGATGGACAACAGGACGTTGTTATACTGTCGTGAAAATTAGAAGACCGATGTCCGCTTCAGAGACAACGTCCTACGTACCGTTGCAGCCCTATAATTACCGTTGCACAGCGAAAAAGAAAAAGAAAACGATGTGTTTGTAACTCCTACAGATATTCCTCCTGCATTTAAATGCCTTTTGTTGTTATTTACAAGTCTCTCTCTCTCTCTCTCTCTCTCTCTCTCTCTCTCTCTGTCACTTTCTCTCTCTTTCACTCTCACTCTTTTACAACATGAACAATATCAAATATATTTCATGATTTAGAAATTACTTATTTTTTTTATACACGCTTTAAACTCGTTTTAACTGTACTTCTTACTTTTTATTTTCAACAAAAAAAAGTAATATTCTATACTCTTCAAAACTATCTATAAATTATTATGTTCTCTAAATTAATTTAGATGGAAAAAGTTTTGTGATTATAGTAATAAATTAATTGAATCAAATTTAATTGAATTTTATCTACAATCTATCTGCCACAATAGAGAAAGCTGTTTGAAATTTTCGACTGATTATTAATTGAAAACTTTTTAAATATTAAATTTATTTTATTTGTTAAAAATGATGCGTTGTTTTTTAATTTGAAATAAATTTTTGAATTATTTGCAAAGTTTTACTGTTATATAAAATTCGTAATACGAATGTAATAGTAATACAGGTAAGAGTGTTCGCTTGCACTGTATGTTATGCTGACGCGAATCTGTTTTAAACTAACGTAGAATTTTTAAGTTGCAATTATACGAGCGTTTTGTACGGAAATCTCACGACAGTAAATTAATACGGTGTGAGTGATTTTGAAGTATTACTAAAGGCAGTTTTTTAGTCAACAATGAATTTATTATTTGAGTCGTGGCGACTATGTTACAATTGTTTGATGTGAATTGTATAAATGTATAATGTATGACGTACAGACTGTATCGCAGACAGAATTTATTACAGACATAGATGTATAACGGACAGACTCTTCTTACTGTATTTCACATGTTTTTATGTCCAAATTAGTTACACCCTTTTGGAGAGGGAAGGAACTAAATGAACTTATTGGCTAATAGTAAGAGGGTCCACCCACCAGGGTCTCCCGATGGAAAAGCTTATGTTTTTGGGAAGTGTTGTAAAGCGGTTAAGCCTAAGGAATTTTTTTTATGAGTAATGTTCTTTCTCTCTGTGTTATCTCATATTTACATAAGTATTGTATAACACTCGAAGGACCTGACACTACACAAAGGTTTTCGTCACACCAATATGTTTTTATGATCGTTGAATAGTTCGTAAGATGGCGTGAGTGCGTGAAGACGCTACTCTTCCCGCTCTGTAGGTTAGAAACCGTTTTTCTTTCTGTTCGTTTATCCTTATCGGAATTAGTGCAACTAAAGTGCAATTTTTTTAAAGTCTGATACCCAAACTTTATCGGCAACATTAAACATGCCACATAACAATCAACAACAAGCAGAATTTTACCAATTAAATTCTTCACAAATCAACCCAGCTCATCATGAGGTTATGGATACACAGTTTGACCCACAGCACAGTCTTACTCCCCTTCAGAACCAGTTGCTATCACATCAAGATAACATGGCCGGATCGGGTGTACAAAATATTTCACAACAACCTTACCACCAACATAACCTTTACCTTCAACCTGGCACCTCGCAGGTCAGCTCAGTACAAAAGCAGCAGCTTAACGGACCTGAACCAGCACCAAATAACAACCGTGCAAATGAGTGGACACTAGTCAATAATAAAAAAAGACCTTGGCACATCAGCGACAGTGATACAGCCCCAACAAATGTTGTGAAAAGGAGCTATTGGCTAAGTACCTCTGTTGAAACTTCAAATAGATTTCAACTCCTCAACACAGTAAACGATAGTAGTAGTAGTCATAATAATAATAATAATAATAATAATAATAAAAATAATAATAATAATAATACTGCCCCTATCAATCAAAACCCAGAAAGACATGAAAAATCACAAGACCGTCAAGACAAACCTCCACCCATATTTATAAGTGGAGTAGAATATATATCTCCGCTTAGAGAACTACTAAATCATATTGCCAAAGACGAGTACTCTTTAAAAACCCTAACAAATAAGGAAATCAAAGTACAACCATACAACTCCATAAGCTACACTAAAATAGCAAAGGAACTAGAAGCAAAAGATACCCAATTTTACACTTTTCAATACAAAAGCCAAAGAAACTTCAAGGTGGTGTTGAGAGGACTCCATCCCTCTAGTAACCTGGACGAAATAAAATCTGAAATTGAAGCGAGTGGTCATAAAGTCGTTAGAATTACCAATATACGCAACAACAGGACGAGGGGTCCAACACCACTATTTTTTGTAGAGCTCCAACCACAAGAAAATAACAAACTTATATATGATTTGAAACAGTTACTACAAACCATTATCTCTGTAGAACAACCCTACAAAAAAAGGATATACCACAATGTACAAGATGCCAGGCGCATGGACACACCAAAAATTATTGCACGCGTATTCCCCATTGTGTTAAGTGTGCAGGAAAGCATCTGACAGAGCAATGTAATTGGAAAGATAGAAGCAACCAAGTGAAGTGCTGCAATTGTGGTGGAAATCATCCAGCTAGCTATAAAGGATGTGTAATAAGAAAACAACTAATTAACAAAATGTTCCCTAAATTAAGAGAACGTATAACTCACTCCACATATACCAGATCCAGCGAGGTACAACCAGGCAAAACCTATGCACAAGCATCAAGCAACAACCACCATGTAACATATCACTCTCAACAAGATACACCAACTACCTCAAATGAATCCTCACATAAGATGGAAAACATGATGATGCAGTTAATGACAAGCATGAACACAATGATAAACCTTCTAAATACAGTCATATCGAAATTAAGATAATGGCTAACATATCTTACAAAATTGGAATCTGGAATGTTAATGGACTGGTAAGCAAAAGCCAGGAATTACACACTTTCCTAATAGACAATGACATTGATATAATGCTAATATCAGAGACCCACTTCACAGATAAATCTTATCTTAAACTTTATAAATACACGCTGTACAGTACTCAACACCCTAGTGGTGGTGCACATGGAGGAACAGCCATAGCTATCAAATCTAAAATAAGGCACCATGAAATTGAAAAATCCAATCTCGAGTACATTCAGGCAACCAGCGTTGTTGTGGAAGACTGGCAGGGTATCCTAACAATATCAGCAATTTATTGTCCTCCTAAACATGCAATTAAGGAAGACGATTTTACAAAATTCTTTAACACTCTAGGCTCAAGATTCATAGCTGCGGGTGACTACAATGCTAAACATCCATGGTGGGGTTCTCGACTTTCAACTCCCACCCCAAGAGGAAAACAATTATATCAAGCCATCCAGAAAAACAAACTATATGTACTATCAACAGGAGAACCAACCTATTGGCCCACAGATCCACATAAAATACCAGACTTGTTAGATTTCTGTGTTGTTAAAGGAATAAGCCAACATTATCTAGATATTAAATCGAGTCTAGATTTGTCCTCTGACCATACTCCCCTTATAGTAAATGTTAGCTCCAGCGTTATTGTAAAAAATGCACCTCCTACATTACACACCAGGAAAACAAACTGGGACATATATAGATGCCTACTAAATGAAAAAGTTAGCTGCAACATACCTCTGAAAACAGAAGAACAACTGGAGGCCGCCATTGAACACTTTACAGTCAGTATACAGGAGGCAGCATGGGAAGCAACACCTACAATTTCCAACAAAGAGACACCACTAGAAACCTCTGATTCTATTAAAAAGCTCATTGTTGAGAAAAGAAAACTGAGAAAACAGTGGTAACAGTCCAGAAATCCCGTTAATAAAACCAGACTTAACAGAGCTACAAGAAGACTGAAGAAATTGCTCCTGGAAGAAAGAGAATTAACTATCCAAAACTATGTTCAAAAATTAGCTCCAACTAAAGAAACAGACTATTCTCTCTGGAAAGCCACGAAGAAAATAAAAAATCCTCAAATCAGTGTACCACCCATCAAAATCGATAATAACAAATGGGCAAGGAGTGATGCGGAAAAGGCAGCGGCTTTTGCAAACCATCTCAAAGAAGTCTTTCAACCCTTTCCACAAGAGGTATCGGCCGAAGAAGAAGAGGAAGTACATACGTATCTGTATGCAACAGGAGATTTGTCTAGCCCCCATAAACCGTTTAGAGCAAGCGAAATCAGTCTGGTAATACACAAAGAAATCAGTATTAAGAAGGCTCCGGGTATTGATCTGATTACTGGCAAACTACTGCGTGAACTACCTGATAGATGCATAAGATTTCTTACAATAATATTTAATGCTATTCTTCGTCTCAACTACTTTCCTATACAATGGAAAATAGCACAAATTATCCTAATACAAAAACCAGGTAAAGACCCTCAACATGTTACCTCATATAGGCCTATTAGTTTGCTCTCACATTTATCGAAAGTACTAGAAAAGCTACTTGTCAAAAGAATTAATGCACATTTAGCTGTGAATCAGCTCATACCTGCACACCAATTTGGGTTCAGGAATAAGCACGCTACGATAGAGCAGGTACACAGACTAGTCCGTCAAATAAGCTTAAGTCTTGAGGAAAAAAAGTATTGCTCGGCTGTCTTTCTGGACGTCACTCAAGCCTTTGATAAAGTATGGCACCCAGGCTTATTATACAAACTTAAAAAAGCACTACCCTTCTGTATGTTCCAATTATTAAAGTCATATCTTGATAATAGATACTTTATTGTTAAACAAAATGATACATTTAGCAAACTACATCCTATCAGGTCAGGCGTCCCACAAGGAAGTGTCCTTGGACCAGTTTTATATACGTTATATACGGCAGATCTACCAACGACTGAACAAACAACCACCGCTACTTATGCAGATGACACTGCAATCATGGCTTCTCACTCCAACCCAACACTAGCTTCAAACCTGGTTCAAGAAAATTTGTACGGTATACAATTATGGCTAAAAAAATGGAGAATTCGTATTAATGAAACGAAATCGGTGCACATTACTTTCACACTCAGAAAACAAACATGTGCTCCAGTATCAATTAATAGCATACAAATTCCCCAATCAGATTCAGTGAAATATCTAGGAATGCACTTAGACAGTAAATTAAACTGGAAACACCACATCTGGCAAAAGAGGAAGCAACTTGGCTTACAACTTAGGAAACACTACTGGCTATTAGGTCCAAACTCCAAACTTTCTCTCAATAGTAAGGTTATAATATACAAAAGTATTTTGAAACCCATCTGGACCTATGGTATCCAACTCTGGGGCTCATCTGCCAACTCTAATATTGAAATCCTTGAAAGATTCCAATCAAAGACACTTCGCATTATAACAAACTCTCCATGGTATGTCACTAACAAAAACATCTCTAAGGATCTTGAAATACCCTCTGTCAAGTCAGTTGTTAAAAACTCTACTACTAAGTACTCTGAAAAACTCCAATTCCACCCTAATACCTTAGCTAATGAACTGCTTAACGAAGTTCACGATTTACGCCGCTTAAAAAGATTCAAACCGATAGACAATATAGCTAGATTTTAAGTATATTTCAAGTAGTCTGAGTTAAGGTTAAATATATAATATTATATTTTTGTTACATTAAGATATACGTCATACATGTGATATTAATATTAAGAAGGTATTAGCTATTGAGCGAAATACCTGCATGTTATTCTTGTACTATTCTATTTTTACCAACAAATTTGCTTATTGTTACTTTGTAATAGATTGCAAATAAACTCTCATATATAAAAAAAAAAAAAAAAAAATGATCGTTGAGAAGATTTGAGAATTTATGGCCCTCCAGAATTTCTTAATCTATAAGTAAACGATACTTTATACCTACTGCTTATCGTATTCTATGATATTTTATTTCATAGGCTTATCACAGGATTTTGTTGAACAGAAATTGAATATTAAGTAAAATAATAAAATATAGTGTTAATCGTCTACAAAGAATTTGATATTGAGCAAAGAGTATGTATTTAAAAGTTATTTAGTGTCTAGATAGTTTGAATTATTATTACACGTGACTGATTGTGAGTGTCAGATAAAATATTAATATAATTAATAAAATAATATTTATTCCATGTATTCATTAAGCTTTCATATCGTTGTAATATTTTTACTAATATAAATTTTTTATTTATTTTTGATCAATCTGATTCTGTATCTACATTACACTCAATATTGTTCAAGAATTCTTCTAATTCTAAAACCAGGTTACAGTGAAACCTTGTTCTAAGATTCTATGTTGTACGATGGTTTTTTCCAATTTTTGAATTCTAATAAAGGATTACCTATACGTGATAATAAAAGATCATTGAGAAATGATAGTTCAACAAAAACAAGTCAAAGAACAAAAGAATATTTTCTCGTCATACAAAAAAATAATTGAATTAAGTTTTTAAGTATTTAAACTCAATTTGATTTACCTATTAACAAAATATCAATCAATTAACCTCTTCGCCATGTTCGTTATTATAGCTTATAATTACCATATTCACGATAAAGTTACGATTGGCTGATTTAAATTCAAGCATAATTTTCGTATTTCATACACATCTTGTCAACGGTTTAATCGAAAATTTTGAAATAATTTCATCTAGAAGAACAAAACTCGTAACTATATTATAGTAAATCAACGGTATTGTGAGGAACGTATGTACACATAAAAATAAAATTGCTAAAATATTTTATTATTAAATTATAATAATTTATTATATTATAAATCATTCCGAAAATAAAACGTTAAACATTAATAATCAATTTTCCCGTAAAAAATTAACTAGAAGAATTTTTTATACTCATTTGCTTGATTAATGCTAAATATGTAAAGTATCTACCATATATCGTTGATGATATATTTTCAAATAGTCCTCCGAGGGCTAAATCCTCCCTAAATAGAGGAAATAACATTTCCAAATGGTTAATCTCTAACATAAATTCTCATTACATAATTTATCGGTATTAGTCAAATAATCTATCATTCTCAAATTTGAAAGATAATAGTCATTTGAATAAATGAAAATAAATACTAGACTGTATTAAATAATGCTTAATTATATGTATTTACTATATGTAAATAATACTTAGACATAAAATACTCAATCGATTATGATAAAAGGTTCATATTATTAAAACATCAAATAAATCGATTATTTGAATATAAAAAAAAAACAAGGAAACTTATTACGTATATATCGAATTTTTATCTAATTAACAATAACTAAAATAATTATAATGGAATGTTACTTCATATATTGTAGGCAAAACTGGTATTTAGTCGTTTCATCTTCAGTTATATATATGTAAGAGTGCGAGTGTATGGTGTATATGGAAACAATTGATGAAAGATTTGTATGAACATGTAGCGATATGGAAATGAGTTGAGTGCACGCAGCGATATGAGTATGAATACGAGTGCGTGTGGCAAGAAAGAAAAGCGTGCGATATCGGCTGATGTCATCGTTTGTAAACACCCCGAAATTTCTCGAATATTCCCGAACCGGAAATCGGGAAGAAGTCTTTTGTCTGATCGGTTGGGAATAGTCTGGAGACTTCTAAAATGATTAACGGAAGTGATGGGGACCATTGGAGGGGTGAATGCATATATAAGCGCGGTGAAGAAGGCGGTCCTCGGCCCTTCTTGATTCGGTGTGATGAGTGAGTGTTATACGAGTGTGGTTACTGTTTCTAACTGTGGTTACTTACTTTTTTTTTCGGTCTTTATCTTAAACCTTAATACTTAAGTCTTTGTTATATTATAATAAACATTTCTTTTATTGCGATTCAATAAAATCTTATATATATATATATTTCTTTGTCTGTCTAAAATCACGCCACCATCAATCCCCCCCCCCACAATATAAAGAAAATTAATATAAAATAAAAAACTTACGGTAACGTTTCACGCTTTCTCACTCTGCTATGTCCTCTGACTGTTTGGATAAACATAACAGAAAACCGACTCACAGAAGAAATTATGACTCTGAAGTCATCTCGCATCAAAACAAATCTTACGATAAGATTAACACGTGTTTAACGAAAATATAACCACATATATATATAACACATATAAAATATAACCACATATTATATAAATATTTTGAAATAAAATTATATGACGAATTATAATATTTATTTGTACAATAAATATTTTCTTATAATAAATTTATTTTACATGAATTAATTTTTTTATAAAAAGAAGAGTTCTTTTTACTAATTAAATCTCTCCAGATGTGTGAATAAATTAAACAGGTAATATAGAAAATATTCAAAGAAAAAAAGTAATTATTAAAGACACTCAAGATACTGTTTTAGACATATTAACAAATATATCAATATTTGTTTTTATCGATAATTTATTATAAAAAAGCAAATAATAATTAATTTTCTTTTCTTTTCATTTCTTTACTTCTTTTAGTCATAAAAGTAAAATAACGTAGAGACATGCAACAGATAAACGACAATAACGGTACCCGGGTAACATCACATGTTTCTCGACGCATCTTCCTTAATCGTACTTTATTAATACACATCGCTTAACCTTAATAAACGAATGACGACGTCGACGTACTCCGCTATGCTCACCGTCACGCGTAATTGATTATTGTCGTATCAACCGATTCGCATTACGTTAGCGTCAAATCCCACAATCTGATACGTTCGTTTCTAATCGATCTCTATTAATTTATATATCAGTGTTTAACATTTCTACCGTCGTTGAATATTTTAACACATCGCCGAGCACAATTTAAACTCTTGAGAGTACGTTCGAACTTTCAAGAGTCGATCAAACTTCATCTTCTCAACCAAAATTCGTCGTCTTATATATTTCTTTTTTTTCCCCGTTTTCTTGTTGTTTTATATTATTGGATCAAGTAAAAAGTTTCATCAAATTTTACTGCGAAACTTAAAACAAGTTTTCTTTTTTATTTATTTTTTTTTTTATTTTCATTCTTCTTCAAATGGTTTCAAACTGCGTTTTTTTTTTGGTGACCGACTTAATAATTTCTTAATCGAAATCATGACCGTTAACTTGTCAATCTTGTTTTTTTGGCTTTTTTCCATAATCCATTAATTTTTCCAACGATCGATCGATCACAGCAAAATGCATATTTAACATCAAAAGTTTAAGATTGCAAACGTTTGGAACAATTTTGTGCCCCACATATTGATACTGTATTATATTTATAAACATGACAATTTATTTTAACAATCCTGACTCGCATTCGTTCAATTTTCGTAAAAACATTTTTATTCATTTCCAAGATATACAATTACTTTTATTCGAATTAATAAATATCTAAAAAATTCGATCCCGCATATATAAACTTTTAATTACTACTCTAAATGATAATATCATCTTCCAAATATGTACCCGCAAATTTTATCGAATCCGATAAATATTATCATAGTTATGCAAGATCATTTAACAAAAAAAACACGGAAAATACTTAATCCCCGATACAGTTACACGCTTGTTTTTACATTTTATTTAGTTATCTAATTTTTATTATCACGATGTATACTGTTTAGTATTGTCCAACGTTATGTCGCCTAGGTTGACTCGTCTACCAATCTTTCTTGAGATCAAGTAAGCGATCTATATTAATTTACAGTCCTCTCTCTAACATAAGATATACTTTATATCTTATGTCACCAACTCTATTACAAGAGCTACGCGACACTTTTTACGATCATCTCTTTCTTTCTCATCAAGAAAATTACTAATAGTTTTATTGAAGCTCAAGAGAGATAATTCTTTATGAATCAATGCCGCGATAACGACACGAACAAGTTGCGAATAAAATTGAAAAAAAATCTTTTTTTTTACATCGAGGACTGGTCAGATTATTTGAGACAGTTAAAATGGAGTAAGACTTTGATCAGATCTCATTAACTTTTCAATGAAAGGGGAGGACGAGTAAGAAGTAAAGTACTCTTTCGTTTTAATAACGTCTGATAAAATCGTTCGCGAGTTTTAATTTCTATCAATCTGTTGGAATTGAAAAAGAGCTGACTGAATCTCTATCTATCGTTAGATGTTACACATACGATAAGAAAACGAACTTGTCGAGCTTCTCCGCAACGTAACAAAAACATTTCGTTGCATTTCAAAGCGAAACGAAGATCGATCGAATACATACGAGAGCATGAATGCGTTAAAAAAAAAGAAAAAAGAAACAAAAAAAGGGTAACTAAATAAAAAAGAAAAAATACATCTAGGAAAAGACTAGTAGTAAAAGAGGAGGAGGCGGAAGAGGCTGGTAAATGGATCTTACGTTATCTCGAAGGATCACCATGAAGAAGCTATAAGCTAGGAAACTCACGATAAGACGCAAAACTCGTTTCACTTGACATAGAAAATCCATTGGATCGAAAAAGAGAGATAAAGTAAAAGATAGAAAAAGAGAGAACTTTCATCGAATAGCAATATTTCCTGGGGTTCGTTTTCTAGATCGTCCAGCGTGTTATAGGATTTTAAGGTTTTCCCTTTTTAATTTTCTTCTATTTAATATCTTTTAAAAAATATCTTTCGTCATTTCGATATTTATTTTTCTTTTTATTGAAGTGAAAACTTCTTTAGAATGGGTGTGATTTGAAAAAATGTAATGCGTGAAGTTGGCGATGTAACGCGCGTGAAGTTTGGGATGTAACGCGGCGATTTAATGAACAGCAACGATAGTAAGAAGTAAAAAAAAATACGTTATATGGGTATATTCAGATCTATCTATATTCCTATATTCAAATCTTTATTATCAATGCGATAATATTTATGTTTACAGTTTTGTTAAATAATATAAGCATGTTGCTTTCGTTCCTCCCTACATCTTAAACTTTTCTCAAGGACACCTTACTCTGTCCATTAAAAAATATAAAACCTACAAGAAAGCGATGAAGAGTTGAGGAAATCTCATAAAAAAAGGCTAAGTACCATTATCATGTACATTTATCATAAACAAGACTTCGTCGTTGCATTTGCATACAGGCGAAGTCAAAGAAAGTTAAGTCAATTGGATTGTCCAATTTTTGCTTGCACGACATTATATTTTCTAATATTCAAATAAGGTTTGTTATTAAGCAAAGCTTTTTTTTGACAGACAATTAATGTTTTATTATACCACCAATTAGGCTTGATCACATGTTTTATTTCTTCCTTTATTTATCACATTTTTCCCATAATAACTTATCGCTAACGGGACAAGACTTTATTTTTTATATATCTGTTTAAAAATATAAAAAATGCTGCAAACTAGAGAAAAAAAGTGTAAAATTAAGCAGAAACACACGATAAGAAAGATTCCAATGTATACACCGGAACGAGTTCGTGCATTTCGTGCACGCCAGAAGGCGTTATTGAATATGCAGAATAATGTTTCTAATGCGGGTAATAATGCGAGCACTTTTCGAAATAATGAAAGCGATCATCGTAAATACATAAATATTTTCTAATGAATATATTTCTTCTATAATTTTTATTGCTCATAGATCACATATTTAATCACTATATGTCTTGTTTAAAACATTTATTGTTATTCTCTAATTAGGTGATTTTTCAGTAAATATTATGAATTTTTTTTTGTAGTTGCTTCTCAAGTTGATAGAAATCCTCATATTCCGTACTCACAATTTCTAATAAATAGAGTTGCCCATGATGATTTTCGCAAAAAGTTTCTAAACAATATGTTCGGTAATGCATGCTCAGTTTGTGATCGATTATGGTTCCACAATGATTTCAAACCACTACAAGCAAACATGTAAACGTATAATAATTTAAAATTTTAATACAATTAATGAGATTGTACTGTGCAACAAGTTTTACTTATCATTTGAAAAGAAAGTTATTCCAACAATGTCCACATATAACGATTTCAAATATCCAAATATATCAGCGTCTTTGCCACCATTTCATTAATTTCCAAAATACTTGTCTCTCCGCAAATTCCATTTATGCAAAATAACAACAATATTATTACCCTACAATTATTCTACTCCTGATACTCTGCATTCGTCTCATTCTTTAGAAACTTAGTTTTTTGAAGGTTTCACTTCTAACACGTGTGATCTGCACACATGTTTTTATCTCTCTCTCTCTCTCTCTCTCTCTCTCTCTCTCACTCTTTTCCTCTTGTTTTATTTTATTGCACTTTAAAATATATTCGTCTTATTGAGATGATAGCAAAAACTGAAGTGAATTACTGTCTTTAGTATTTTTTTTATTACATCTTCGAAGATGTAGAAATAAAACGATTTAACTTTTGATACATCGCGAAGATTTTTCTAGTCTATCTTTATTTAAACACGAAAGTTAGTATTTAACGGAATCGCAAGTAACGAAGCAACTGTAAACATCGATCAACGACCGCGTACATTTAGAGACCAATCAGACTAGACGAATTAATGGAGACGACACGCATCCTATAGCATTTCTAATGTTTCCAAGACGATCAATGATTCACAATGATGGTGATGGACTTAGAAAGTGGGTTAGATTGTCCCCGAGGCGTGCCCTTGGATGTCACGTCACGATGCTGTTATTGGAACTAGAGAGTTAAATGGAAAACATTATTTAGTGTCTATAATGATTGTTATCTCATTAACTTTAATTATATGCTATTTCTAATGGAAATTCTCTAATGTTCTATGAAAGTGAACAAACTTCTGTCGATTTGTTAAATTTGATCACGTTTAAATGATCCTTCCAACGAAATTGGATAGAATTTGCAAATACTGTGTTCGGCTTTGAATTAGAAACTAATTAATAATTTGATGATACGATAGAATAAGTTCTCAAGTATTTCAAAAGAACAGATTCCGATAAGAAATTAGATGGTTGTATTTGTACTTTAAATTTAACTGATTACATAACAGTACCGTACAGATTTTTATTCGTTTTTTTACTTAATTCTTTTCCCGTATCGAATTCTTTCGGATTCTCTTGGCCACTACAACAACTCATCAGTTTTCAATGTATTAGTTTTCAAAGCAGCTACGTATATATACGTTTAAATTTCCTATAAAATATATCTAGGCAAGTAGGCTACTACGATCGTCGAACGTTACTCATTTCCTGATTTTAAATGTGCGCGTAAGTCGTCCTTAGTATGCGTGTGAATATACGTGGACGAAAATAAAATGTCATAAAAATTGGACACGATTGGAAAAATCGAATTACCATGGAAATTCTACGTTACTCTTCGAATATTGTTGACGATATTAAACGGGTAGCTTAACTTCGTTATTCCCTTCTGTCCTATATAGGACAGAACGTACAAAACAAGGGGTCCGGGTTAAAAGGATTTTGCGGTAGTAGAGAAACGAAACGACAAAAGGCAATTAAAGAATTCCAAGGAAATAACATGAATATCTTCAAACCCAATAATACCTTCCTGCAGCATTATTATCCTAATGCGTTTCAAGAGTAAAACAATAATATCGAAGAACGTTACAACGATACTCGAATGATGCTTCTCATGATGTTCGAGTATTTTGCTACCAAGAAAAGATAAACGTTCAAAGAAAAAAAAATTTTTCTTCGAGTGAAGGAGTTTAACGGTCCTTAAGTTCATCCATTTAGACATTGGTTAAAGAGAGAGAGAGAAAAAAGAGAAAACAAAAAAAAATAAAAAAGAAAGAAAAAAAGATACTTATCGATTTGTTAAAGTGTTTGGTCCGTGATCCTACTATTAATCTATTTATCTATCTATCTATCTAACTATCTATCTATCTATCCATCTATCTATTTATTTATCTATCTCTTTTACTCTTCCTATCGAGTCGAGAGATCGTTTGGCACGTGAATCGAGGTCAAACAATGCCAGGGAAAAAGTCGAGCACGTTGAAGGCGTCGATAACGAAACTGGGTTGTAAGTCATCGACTAGATTGAACGAAGAGTATCGAATATCGTTCGAGTAAGCGATTTACATGTTATCATCTGGAAAAAGACAGAGGTAAGAGGTTGTTAATCGAGATACTGTTCAAGTTTCAACAACTAAACCGAGCTAGTAAATTTCAACGTAGTAAATCTCACGTATCTATGTGTGTACTCTTGTGTGTGTATGTATGCACCAATGAAGTTAGTAACGACTGATTCATTAGCGCAGGCCGTATAAATTGTTCAACTCGAAGTTCGAACGTTGATTTGCAGAAAG
Organism: Polistes dominula; assembly: GCF_049000335.1. Lineage (NCBI taxonomy): Eukaryota > Metazoa > Arthropoda > Insecta > Hymenoptera > Vespidae > Polistes > Polistes dominula. The sequence goes on from NW_028300915.1 coordinate 7,257,281, forward strand.
TCAGAAACTCGAGATCGAGTACGCAGTCGCAAGACGAACGAGCCAAAGTTATTCAACGAATGCGCTTTTCCAAGCAAAATTAACGGAGAATAATTTTGGGAGGACCCGTTAAATATGCCAGAAGAGAATGGTTACTTATGTTTTTTCTTTCTTTCTCTTATTTGCAACTACTTCGATGATATTAATTCTTATTCTTCTCTCGATAATGTTATCTGTCAGTATTTTCTTTTACTTTTAATTATAAGACTATACTTATTTGTTGTTCCAAATTGGTAGTCGAGATAATGTAGATTCCCCGTACACGATAAAGTGGGGGGAGGGAAAAGGAGAGGGGAGGAATCTACAATATATTACCACGTAGAATATAGGATAATGGTGTCAGAGAATATACGATGTCACATCCACTGTTTCGTTTATAGCGTCGCGACACATCCATTGTTTCCATGCAAACGCTGTACAAAGGCTACTATATACATACTCTACGTAAACTTATTATTAACACGAATTAATGAGAAAACATACCGAAACATGCACCCTTTCCTCCCAAAGGTGCCATTCAATTTTTTTGCTTGCCATATTATTTTGTCGTCTCAACTCCGAGCATTCGATCATATCGATTGGATTATTTATTTTATTTTTTTTCTAACCCTTATAAAAACCACCACCAACCCGTTCTGTTCTATATTTTCATTTCAATAACTTCTGATGTATATTTCATGATGGAGGAGATGGAAGAGGTAGGGGGGGGGAAGAAAAAGGAGGAAGAGGAGATATAAACGATACCGTTCGGTTTAATGAATTTTCGCGAGAACTTAATTACTAGTTCAATTTAACCGCAATCGAAGATCGGAAATATAATATTCAGACTATGGGAGTACGCTATTGTATCGTAAACTTATTACCCGAAACATAATTCGTCAATGTATCGTTATTGCATATTACGTAACGATATTTTGAAAATGTCGTACAATAACTGCTTCTCCCGAACGTGACCAAATAATGGTCAGTTCGTTGTTTAATCGATCGCGTTAATTGCATGGACGATAAGAGGAACTTTAACCTATTCTATGAAATAAAGAGAAATTGTGTATTTAATTTTTTGCTTTGGTTTTTGTTTAAACGAAAATTAGGATCGAACGAACAACGGTGTTATTATAAAGTATCACATTACTTATTTCTCGAAGTAAAAAAGCAGGTGTGACCATAGAGAAATCTACGTGACTGAAAGTTTGAAAAGAGAAAGATGAAGACAGAGAGAGAAAAATAGAAATGAAGAGAGAGAGAGAGAAAAATAGAAAGAAAAAGAAAAAGAGAAAGAGAAGAAAAGAGATTGGTATAAGAAGAAAAAAATACGTGAGAGAAAGAGAAGCACGTACGGGAAGCAGAAGCTAAAACTTTGCGGAAGATAAAAAGGGTATAGCTAAAAGTAACGAATTTCAACCGTTTCCATTTTTACGACTTACTTACACCCAACGATATAGTAAGAAAATCAATTTAATTAGAAATAAATTTCATATGATTAGAGTTTCTTACTAAGTAGGTCATTATTGACTATCAAATAAATCAAATAAAAATCTTTAAAAAAAAAAAAAGAATAAAAAACGAAAGAGAGAAAGATCTTTGGTTTCATTATCTTTGGAATTAGATATTAGTACGTTTATTTAATTATATCTTCTAAAAAGTTATCTAATTGAGTTCGCATTAAAAGTTGGAGAATGAAATTAAAAAGTCAGACGTCAACATTTTCGGTTGCCTTATTAAAAACGTAGAATGCAATTTTCTCAATCCATAGATATCGTATTGAGAACAGAATATAATTCGTTAAAATCACGTACGGGAACTCGCAATTAATATGCCGACATTTCATTAATTAAAATCAGACAGATATTACCATCGAAATATATAGAGGGATAAAGTAAATAGTTTTCTAATCCATGAAAACTTTGAAATTTCATTTATGTACGATCCAAAATGATCGTACGGTAACTAGCTGTATCAAAATGCGCGCGTTCAATTCTATCGATTAATATAAGATTCTAGATCAATACTCGTTTTACGAGTATCAAACGACCACAAGCGACTATCGAAGCACTAACCTCACCTTTCGCATCCCAACTTCTCGCACCCCCACCATACATGTGCCCTGCTGGGCCAGTTCAAAGGACCATTCTTTCTATTCCACCACCGGACACCTACAACGATACATCTTCAGCATCTAAGGAACACAGAAGCCACAAGGAACAAAGAACTTAATGATTCACAAGGAACAACAAGGGAACATCCCAACTTTTCCGATTGTGAACGTAAGCCTATTCAGTCCCACAACATTTAAGGTTGTGATCGCTATATGTGAAGAGTGCGAGAGGTGAGATCATTCCATTATATAATTTTCTCGCGAAATATAGTTTGCCGCGTGGCAACGCCACGTAGTAGATTTTCATCAATGTATCTTACAAATATCATCCAGGGTTTTTATGCCGCAAGGCTTTTTCCTGACGAGCCAATAAAGCTTCGCATCTTTTATTGGCTCAATCATGTGTTTTATTTTACACCTGAACTTACACCCTTTATTCTCCACATCATAGCATATACGAAATTGCCAGAGGACTCTTAATTAAGAAATTTAGGCCCCATACAATTTATGTTCGTAGTCTTCGAAGGTAGTGAAGAAAGGTAGATCAATTATCTTTTATTGTTTACTACTTGATGTGGTTAGTTCGAAGTCGAGCGTGCTAATTCTGAAGATAATAAACTTGAAAAGTTAGATAGAAAATTATTTCTTCTTGAAATTTGATTTACTAGAATATTATTTTTTGTTATTGAGAATCGTATTATCAATAACGACATTAAAAATGTAAATGAAAAAAATGTTAATAACAATTATTTAATATTATCCGATGAGATAGTATTGTAAGGTTTAACAGTGAGTTTATCGATTCGAAGGATTTCCTTCGAGCCTCGGCTGTTATCGAGGTGATCGAAAGTTAAAAGTTTATCGTCACGAACTAACTGAAGAAGAAGAGAAAGAAGAGAAAGAAAAACAGATATAAATAAAGAGAAAGAGAAAGAGAAAGAGAAAGAACAAAATTCGACTAATCTCCACATCGAGTCCTTTCCACATCGATCCTTGATTGAACGCTAATTTACAACAATCCATTCTGATTCCCCAACGGAAAGAGAAGAAACTCAAAAGAGTGACCTCGATGAGCTAAAGGAAAATTGCATTCTCGTAATCTATTGACTACCTAATCGAACGGATATTTTGTCGATTTTTTTTCTCCCTTAGTTTCTTTTATTCTTCTCTATATCTCTATCTTTCTCTTTTCTACAATCTATTGTTATCTTTTTTTTCGGATATACTGAACATTGCGAGATTCTTTACAACCCCTTTTTTAATAAATTACTGTCAATTTTCTCTCATTTTTTTTCTTCCTCTTTTTCTTCTACTTTCAAGTATGCACAATAATACCATGAAACATATTCTCCTTAATTGTTACATCAACTAATCGTATCCGATGCTACGGAGAAGTTAATTTAATAAGTAAGTAAGTAAGTAGTATGAAGAAGAAGACATAATCAGTCGTCCTACGCGATACACTAGTCTTAATTAGAAAATGTCAAACTAGTTGAGATTCAACGTCCATGAGAAGAAGTTACTCGAAGCAAAATGTTGAAGACATCGTTAGGAACGTTACTCTTCTTCTCGATCTTCAATTTATCTCCCTCGTTAATTATTAACAACTGATTCATTGCTGAATTTTGCGCTACAGAGAAAAACTAATAGATACGATTCCGATCGTGATCGATTATTAATCGCAACATCGTTATGGTTTTTACTTATGGATAATCAAGAGTTGTGTTTCTTTAGCGAACGTATGATGTAAAAGTGCACATTATATACTTAAATACTTATATACTTGACGAATCGAGAGTAGCTATCAAGAATAGCAATCTATTTGCATAATTTTCAGTCCCGTGCGAGTACAAACTAGACACGGATTGGTTGACGTTATCTTCCTTCAAGAATTCCCTTGGCACGTCATTAATTTTACTGCATACCTTTCATATCTCTCTCTCTCTCTCTTTCACATACGCTTACTCATACAAACACTATCTTTCTTCCTACCTCGTTCTAAGAAACACGAAATATACGGATCATTGAAGTTTTCATTGAATAACAAGGATATCTCTGTTTCAATATCGAACCTTTATTTCAATCGATTATTTAATTTTATTTTTTTCAACGTCATTCATACGCTGAACAAAATCGATTATTTCGTTCTCGTCTATAAAATAAGTTTTCTTTTTTTTCTCCTTTTTATATTTGCGAGTAAAAGATAAATAAGATGAGAAGATATAATTCACTTCGAAAAAGAACTCTCACTGATACGATCGGTGACCATCCATCAAAATGAAATTAAATTAATGTCTTTTATGATATATCGACCACTATAATATATTCAGTAATAATTAATCCGTTAATAGAAAAAAAAAAAATAGCCGTTCCTGATCGATTGTCAAATTGTGATAGGACTTCATTCAATACGAAAAGAACGAAAATGAACACAAAGATTAATCAATTTTTATTTTATATTATCTCGAAATATTTTTAAATTTAACGTTTAATTATATATTCTTTTTTCGTAAGATTTTTATGGATAGAATAATTTTTTATTTTACAGAATATTTAAAAGAAAGATAATACACTTAACATGATTGAAATTTAATTTATCATCGTCAATGGACATAAATTAGAAAATCCCAACGATTTCGTAGAATGAAAAGAATAGTTTGAAAAAGGTGAATAACGAAATTGTCTAAATTGAAACTTTCATAGCTATGTCTGTGTATGCTTGGATACAGTATGCATGCTTGAGTGTGTATAAGGGCGCATAGAACGCCATACGGCGGGGGTGCAAATGCGTTTCGCTATTGTTTTTCTCTCTCAAAGTGCAGTCTGTCACGTTTGATAAATTTCTCTTTTTCTGTCTCGTGCGTTATCGTTTTACTTCTTCTATAATAAATGACGGAAATAAATATGCGACCGAATAGTAAGCGAATTAATTTTTTTTCTTCTTTTTATTTTATTTATCTTATTTCATTTGTTTCTTTCATCACGATTTTCAATAATTTCTCTCTTATCGAATTGTAGCAAAATTTATAGAAAGTATAAGGGCCATTTTTCATCCGCAATCCTATATTTTTTTTGAATATCTCAAAACGTTTAATATTATAACAATGAATATATTTATCTGACTTATTATAATTGTATTTTAATTATAAATGTTATTTACTTCTAGATAAGACAAAAAAAAATACTTATGTAAAAAAATGCATTTTTACATGAAATATTTTGCGAAATAAAATCCTAACATTTTGAAAAAATAAACTCTTGCGAAATTTGTAAATTAGTATAGTTTACAAAAAATCCATGCAAGAAAAAAAAGAAAAAAAGAGAGAGAGAGAAAATGAAGATAAGATATTTTATCTCTCATTTTTATCTCTCTGCGAGTAAGAAATTGTATGCGTTTGTATGATAAGTAAGAGTATAATAATGATATTGTCTAAACTAAAAGTAAAAAAAAGAAAAAAGCGTAAAAGAACAAGTTGATGTTACGCTACGAAAAATACGGAGTAGAAAGAAATTGAGAGAGAGAGATAAAAAACTCCTGTCACACATGTGTGCAATACAAAAAGTTTGATCCTCTAGTTTCGTTCGAAGAAAAGCTTACTAGATGCCATTGCAGAGATGCCAGTTAGTTAGAGGTTCAATTCAACCAACCGGATAATTACCGAGTTTGCTAGTAGTGGTCGCTATCGGATAATGATTTTTGGTAATTAACCGTAAAATCCTTTTACGACGAGCTCGATAGATCCATTACGAATCTTCTCTTTTGTTTCGAGAAAAAGGAAAACTATCAGCTATACTAAACACCGATAGATCTACAGTATCTCGGTCCTTGTATCGACTCTTTATTATACCTTTTTTTTGTTTGCATCTTTTAACAATAAAGCCTGATGTAAAACTACGTTTACAAGATACAATAGAAATGATATAATACATTTCTTTTTTTCTTTTAATTTCAATAATTTTGAGAACATTCTCCCATTGTATACGTTATGTTTTAATGACACAACTATTTTCCATTTAACTTTAATTTAATAAATTATTGTAAGTTTTAAGTATCAATATCAAACAAATTTTGAAATTAACGTGTTACGAAACAATTATAAAGTGACATTTTTACGTCGAAATTACATTTTCATTTATCTCGTATCTTACATACGAATATTACCAACGAGAAAAATAAATAAGCTGATTATTAAATATTTAACCTTATTTATTTAACCGCAGTGATGACTACGAGGGTAGAATTTTTCTGTAATACAAGTAAAGTGGATTAAAGTATTGAAATAATTGTTAATTGATCGAATTAATCGAAAAGAATGTGTAATGTTACTTGAAAACACCAAGTATATAATCGGAGAACCGTCTTCCTCGAAATTCACCGTCAGATTGGCACGTTGCCCGTTATGAAAATACTTTAATCAAATGTTGTTTATATAACTTTCCGAAAACTGCGCATATATGCGACGTTAATAATATTCATAATGAAGAGAATTTAAGATAATAAAATCTAAATATTTATTTAAGAATAAATATTTTGATGGTATATAGGATTCACTGTACTGAGTAAAAAAAGTTTAGTATAGATAGGTCGAAAAGTCAATCCTGCATTTAAATGTAGGGAATTTTATTTTAGGGTGAGAGGTGCGAGGTGAACATACACCCAGTTTATTCCTACTAATAAGATTTATTTAAAACAGGTATTAAAAAAAGTACAATAATAGTTTCACAACCTTACGGTTACAACTTAGATGAGCGACTGTATTCTTACAACTGATAACGACTTATAATACAACTGCGACTGTTACGACTGATGACTAACTACGGCTACGACTATGACTGCTCTACTACGACTACTGCTGTGACTACTGCTGTTATTACTGTTATGACTACTGCTACCTCCTTATTTGTTTCCACGTATTTTATATCAGAAATGACCTACACCCCTTTTGAGAGGGAAGGAGCTTACGAATCTTATTGACTAATAGCATAAGGATCCACCCCATAGTTCACCGACGTATAGCCTATGGTTTTTGGTAGTGGGAACTATGCATAAAGAAACTTGATCAAGAACATCGGAATGTTATTGCTTTTTATGGTATCGCATATGTTTACATAGGAATCCGAAATTCTTCAAAGGGTCCCGACACTGCACACAGGGTTTTTATTGCACCAATATGTCTCGATAATCCTTAGGTTTGTTTAGGGTTTTATGGCCTTCCTAATATTTTCTTTTAGTCTCTAAATAGAGTTTTTCTTTCCAAAAAATAAGATATAAAGAAAAGGACTGAATACTAGTTTTTCGTCTACATCTGCTACACTTAAAACTCTCCTACATAAATGCAACATACTATATGCATTATATATAATTAATATACATGATTATGTATATTAATATATACGTATTACATATAATTGTATGCATAATACATATAATTATGTATTTCGTGGATTCATTCATTCGTAGGTTCGCGAAGCTTGATTTTAAATTATCCAGGATAGTGATATTTCCATGAATTTAAGTTTATCTAAAAGGAAAAGTAGTTCACAGGGAATAAGAGGGTATAGGGTGAAGGTGGGTGGGAAGGGTTCTAAGGAGAGAAGGGATAGTACGTGGAGTCCATACGAGCAACGAGTTAGCTTTTAGTGGACAATTTCATCTACCACTCACTTTGTACGTCGAACGTAAATGCACTATTTTCCTCTTTGTTTTCGTTACTGGTGGTGTCGCTTTTGCTATTTCTGTAAGGAAGGTAACATTAACCTACCGAAAATCTAATTTCTTTATGCGTAAAAGGTAGTGAATGTATTCTTCAACTTAACTACTATCCAACGTAATAGATATTATAGAAATATATAATATAAACGTGATATTGATTTAATCGTTATAATATATTCTTCAAATTGAATAAGTATTTACATTCAAAAAGTTTCACGTTATTGAACATCTTACACAATCGATTAGATTTTTCTTCTACCAAACGTCCAGTTTTGTTAGATCGAAAATTACATACATTCTACTAACAAGTTATTTATAAAACTAAATGAAATATGTAAATGTGTGTAAAAGATCAATATAAAGACATAAGATTACGTTTGCGATTAAATGTTTGGTCGATGAATTGAAATGTAATCTCTGAATTGAAATTTTTGTAAATAACGATCTATATTTTGAAGTATTTCTACTTTGAAAAAGATTTCAAATAAGAAAACATAAAATGAATAAATTATTAATAAAAGTATTTAATGGTAAAATGTTGAAAATGAAGGAAAGAACGAAGAAAAACTTTTGATAAATAAAGAAGAAATACAGGGTGGGCAATAAATGATGACTTATCACGTGTAAAAAGATTATTATGTTAAAAACGAAGTAAAACGAAACTCGAAAAATGAAAGAAAATTAGGATTGACCGATCAAACGGTCGGATCTCATCAACTTTCAAAGAGAAAAAGAGAGTGAGAGAAAATTAACTCTGGTCACGAAATATCGTATCGATCTAAATCGGATTAGCTTTATTTCTGTTTGCTGGTGAAACACAAGGAGGCTTTCCAATCGCAGGTATCCATTATACTCATTGAGAATCCGGATTTTCATCCACAGTCTCAATGTTCTCCAACCGACAAATACCTTTATATATTTCTCTTATTTCTTCTCCTAAATTCTTTACAAGGTTTTTTTCCTAAATCTTGTTTCTACTTTTAGTACTTTTTGTTTCCTACTATTTTTTTATTTGGTTTTTTCCTTAATATCACGAAAACAAGTTTTTCTCTTTTTGCATCTATTCTTAACAATTTATCATTTTGTTATATTGTTAGCTTGTATTATTGTTTTGTTATATAGTTGCTGAAAAGGACAGAGGGTACATAAATAAATAAAATTTACTTTTAAATTGTAAATAAATGCATAATGAAATACTAGACATTGTCTATTTAATTTAAATTTTTCAAATCAATATTCTTTCCAATCCATTTATTTTTCAGCCACTCATTTCATATTTATATATTTTATATATATCAAAATTCAAGATTGAAAACGTGTTAACCAAATTTATGCCATACGTATTGATAATGTATCATGTGTATAAACATTACAAATTTTTTTATCAACCAAGTTATCTTCAAGCGAAATACAAAGAAACTTTTTTTTTTAGTCCATAGATAAAAAAAAATTAAAAAAATTATTTGATAAATATATATACGCGTATAATGACAATAATTTATATATTATCTAATCTTATATTAAAATTAAACGAGAAACGTAAGCTTCAATGAAACATTATTCAAGACAAGAATTGTAAGATTTGCGATAGCAGCAAGGAACGTTTTAATAATAAAACATTTCCGTGTTAGTGACATTTTAGACGTTGTCGTCGTTGTCGGGGAATTCGAGACTAGCAAAGTCTATAGTTAAGGGTCGACGTCGTAATTGATGATGTAGTTTGTTACAGCAGTTTGGTGGCGTAACCATTACGCACTTGTAAATTGCATTAGACTCGACTGATAGCAGTTGCTTCACTTAAACTCCAAGCAATAATTTAAATATATCGTTAACTCACCGACGAACTCAGATCGATTTCCGATTTCCGTCGATCGACCTTAAGTGCATCGCATTCGAGTTAGGAACCCTTGAGAGATCGTTACTACGAAATTATGCTGTCCTAGGGATTTAGCTTACCTATAACAGAAAATGTGTGTGTGTTAAAACGTTATATTATACGTTATATTTTGATTTTAATAAAAAATATCTTAATACGAATAAACTAACGCGATAAATCAAATATGAAACTTTTGAAATAATTTTTTTCCATCTTTATATATAAATTATTATTAAATTATATACATACAACGAATACGATTTCCTATCAGAGAATATCTATATTACAAATTCAACGAATGTGGGCAACGTCGTACGCAATCTGTTCATTCTCACGATCTCCTCCAGAGATGTTATCTTGTACGATAAAATAGTAAAAGAAATGCATAGAAAAATCGATTTTCCATGATTGAACAGGAATAACGAGAAATTCGCTACAAAATGTAGATGACTCGAGAAGGATCAATAAACAATGTATGATAATATCGTGCGTTATCAACGCATATATGTACCATCAAGAATGTAAACAGATTGTAAACAAGAATGTAGGACCGAATACGTTATTAGTTTTCCATAGAATTTGAATTAGTATCGTCGTTCACCCCCCCCCCCCCACACACACACATCTACACAGACGAGAATGCCATATTTTATGAACATGCGTTATATTTACAAGTCACGCAAAGCGAGATGACCTGATAACCGATTCGATTCACCTGCATTCATTATTATGATAATAGTTTCGATCCTTCGAACATCTGACCACATTTTTTGATCATTTATTTGTCCTACAATGTTGATCATTGTTTTTTTTTTTACTCCTTTTATACATTTTCTTTATAAAACGTTAATTACTCTATACTATTATTTCTTAAACTTCAAAAATTAAATTCGTTGATTTGAATTAAATCAAATAACAAAACATACAAAATAGATCTCTGTCATGAACGTATTCATCGTATCAGGATCACAAATAAATATTTCAAATCATAGTACATCGATAAAAAAAAGTACAATACGAATTCACGTTAAATTAGTATTCTTATTCTCTTTTAATCTGTATTAGGCTTAATATGTAGGTGTTCATTTAACAAAAAATTATTCTAACTACTGTATTATAATAAAAGTATGAAACAGCAGCACTAAATTGTTTTTTTTTTTCAAATCTAACGACTTTTATTTGAAATATTTCTTTATAAAACCAATAGAAGAATTGGAAGTATTTGATTAATCGATTAAAATGAGACACCTTGTATGGATATTTAGAATAACAAAATATTGTATTCAAATAATAATAGGTAAAGAATAAAAAAAGAAGGAAATTAAAAACAATGTAGAAAAAAGTTTTTTTCCTTTTTCGATACTTTTCATAAAAGTTCAAACTCGTGTGTGCAAGTTTTCTTTTTTTTTAAATGAAAAAAATAAAAAGTATAGAAAAAGAAAACTAATAAAAATGAGAGTACACGGTCGAGGGAGCGGGAGGGAGATAGAGAAAGAGAAAAATTTTCGATGAAAAGTTCTACGAGCGGATGCTCTACGGTTGAAACATGAAAATGAAATTACATTAGACGGACTCTCACAGAGTGTCATAGGTATAATACTTAAGTGTCGAGCATGGAAGTTTGATTTTGAAAAGGATTTTAAGAACTTTCACACAGAAAACTTTCCTACCGGCAAGTACTTCGCAAAGAGACATTTGTTGTGTGCGTCTACGAAGTTAACGGCATTTGTGTTAATAATCGTTACCTTTTACGATCTTAAAATAACATTAAATAATATATATATTAATAAAACATTGCAAAAATTTTCTTCGATAAATCGTCAACATTATCAGCTTTTCATTAACACGTCATTAAGGAAATTAAACTGAAATAGTATATTTAAATTGAAATTCTACAAAATCTTAAAATGTTCTGATACGAAATTTTTTATATTTTCGAATAAACGTACGAATAAAAAAAAATTGTACATTAATACAAATAAATATTTTGAAAAATATTTACTTCAACGGATGAAATTTACAAACATTTATTTTTGATAAACAATTAATATAATTATAATAAAGACACGTATCTAATAATATTTGATTATTAATTATTATAGAAATCATTTATAATATCAGTATACATTTTATATGAGTATTTCTACAATACTATTTATCTCAGTTTTCTTTCTTACTTTCAATGTAGTTTCGCTTTCCGCGTTTCAAGCACGCGAAAACTATGCGGATTATAATTATTACGGTCATAAATCAGCTTTAAATGTGCCCGCGAGGATGCGATTACTGGAAAGAACGAGCACGGAAGAGAATGGAAGAGAAGATAGATAAAGTTGGAGAGAATGAGATAACAGTAAGAGAAATAGAATGAGAGAATGTTTTAAAAGAGATATGAAAGAGAGTAAAGGCTTACTTACTAAAAGCACGCGGAAGAGTAACGTAATGATCGATTAAATCGTTCCTATTCACTTGTTTCGAATGACCGACTACTACTGCTTACTTGCTTACTTGCTTGTCCGTTTACATTAATTTACAAGAAAGCCGTCGTGTCCTCGATAAAGTACGTTGCGCTCAAACGGAATGGTAAACTTTTCTATCTCTTCTTCTTTCTCTTCATCTACCACCATCTACCCCCTTCCCACCCGCACTCGCACTAGCACCCTTCTCTCACTTCTTTTCTCTTATTTTACCATATATTTATGGGTAGTAAAAGGTAAGTAATGAAAGTCGATATGTAGAAACATCGAGAACCGATATGCTTTGAGGAAAAAGCGCATTAAGGTCGTCGTGATATGAAAACCACAAGAACTACTACACCACCACGCTCATGCGCCGAATCGGCTACGGTTATCATAGAACCTTTTACGATAAACATAGAATTTACGTTATCGTTAAATACGTAAAAAATAAAGAAAGGGAAAAAAAGAAATCAAATGGAACCGTAATTGTGTAGAAAATCGTAAAATATCTGCAATATATATCGTATATTTCTTAAACAAAATAAAAAGAAAAATAGGTCGTTGAAATTCCATACCTGGCAAATCAATTTTGAAAAGAAGATAAAAGAAAAGAATAGAAAATTAAATAAAATAAAATCTTCAAATAATGTTATGAAAATATTTTCCTTTAGATATTCCAGTGGTTCCCAAAGTGGGCGATATTGCCCCCTTGTGGGCCATGAAGCGGTTCAGGGGGACGATGATGGCCACAGGCGCATTTGGGGGTGGGGAGGAAAGGCGATGAATTTTTGAATTTTCTTTTTTGAGTTACTAAACAAAAAAAAGAGAAATCCAATAAATTAATTTTCAGAAGAGCGATAAGTAATATTTTTTCTGAAAAGGGGGCGATAGGACAAAAAAGTTTGGGAACCACTGAGATATTCTTACAAAAGTTGATCAACATTCACAAAAATACGATAAAATGTCGTTTGAGGAAACAAGACGGTTCAAATTGCTGTTCGACAACAATAATTACTAACAAACGTTGTACACGAATCGTACAACGTACGACATATACATTATATATGTATATAATTTGTAGTAGATATAAATCAAGGTTTTGAATTTGTCATAAATTTCTTGAATAAAGGAATATTTAACGTAATACAAATAAGCTTTCATAACATCGTTGATTATCATAACGAATCGCAATACTTCCTTTGGATTTATTACTGAAAGTACATTTGTAATTAATCAAAAAACACAAGTAGAGTATTATCAATGATAGTAGTAGTAGTAGTAGTATTCCCCGTGAGGGGACGGGGTAGAATATCCCCCACAGTATTCCCTGCTTGTCGTACAAGGCGACTAAAAGGGAACAAACATATATGAGAGATGTGGAAATTAGTAAAAAACACTACGAGGTCGGATCTCCAGTTCCGGTCGGTGACGTGGGTAAGCGAGTAGGCCCTGCCCGATCGTCAACAGGCAACTACTTAGCATCTCCGGTAGGAAACTGGGGGGAAAAGGGAACCGGACAGAACGAGAGATTATATAAAGCGGCCCAGGAGATAAGAAACCAAATGAAAAAAGCACGGGATAAATGCCAGACATAAAAGTCCTGCAGGCAAATGTTATGAGGTCAAGAAATTGTCATGACCTCGCTTACGCCACTGCAATAGAGAAAGGGGTGGATCTCCTAATCACATCCGAGCCCAACAGAAAATTCGTCCAAAGTAACAACCTCTGGACTGAGGATAAGAGGTGCGATGTTGCGGTCCGCCTCATGAACACCAGACTGCAGGTATCGGAAATAAGGTCCGAAGAAGGATACCTGTGTATAGGGCTAAACTAGTGCAGGATCTACTGCTGCTACATTTCCCCGAATATCACCTTGGAGGAATTTCAAACCCAAGTAGATAAAATAATGGAGGACAGCCGAAAAATACCTGGCGAAAATATAATCTTGGGGGATCTAAACATGAAATCACCGCAGTGGGGTTCTAAAGCATCCGGAAAAAGGGGGAGTATTGGATAGATTGGTTGTCGGCTTTGAATATGGTGGTAAATAACACGGGCACAACACCAACCTTCGAGAGAGTAAACAGCAAATCCTTCATTGACGTTACGTGTTCCACGCAGAAGATAGCGGGCAAAATAGTGGACTGGAAGGTACTGGAGGTGGAAACACTGAGTGATCACCATTTCATCTACTTCAAAGTAGAGGGGAAAGGGAAGAAGACCGACAGGATAAACCAGGAAAAAACAAAACTGGAAATTGACTGGGAAGCCTTCAAGACGCTACTAGAATGTAGGGTAGAGACGCGTAACGAAAATACAGAAACTTGGATACCAGAGGAGTGCACACGAGAGATAGTACGAACGCAGAAAGCCAGCCAGATTCAGGGGGCCAGAGGGAAGAAGAGAATAGTCCCATACTGGTAGAACGAAGAGATCGCAGAACAAAGAGGTGAGTGTAATAAGTGCCGACGAAGACTCACAAGAAAGAGGGAAGAACGCCGGACAGTCCGTCAGCTTACAGGCCTATTTGCCTCCTCAACCACTTAACAAGGTCTACGAGCGGCTGATAAGGAAGAGCCTGGAAGAAGAAAAGAGGACAAGGGAGAACTGGCAGAGCACCATTACGGATTTCGAAAGGGACGGTCTACCATCTCGGCAATAGAGACGGTACTTAGCAAAAAAGAGAACGCCAAGGAGAAATAGTGCGCATTGGTAACGCTTAACGTAAAAAACGCTTTCTATACGGCATCATGGAGGCTTCTTATAAAAGAACTGGATAAGCGGGGAATCTCGCAGTATCTAATAAACACAATTAAAAGCTACTTCCACAACAGAAGGATTGAAATACAGAAGGACACAGAAATGGAGGTTACGACAGGAGTTCCGCAAGGCTCGGTCCTGGGACCCACACTAAGGAATATTCTGTATGACGGAGTACTGCGCTCCACATTAACGGAGTGTGCGCTATAGGTCGGTTTTGCCGACGACCTGGCGATCGTGGTAACGGCGATCGACGAGGAGGAGCTCACGCACAGAGTGAACGAGTCCCTAAGACAAGTGGAGGCATGGATGAAACACCACATTTTACATCTGGCACCAAACAAGACTGAAGCTGTTATCATAAAAGGTAGAGGACGGAGAGACCTTTACTTCAGGCTGGACGGGACCAAGGTGATACTTGGGAAAGTTGTAAAATATCTCGGTATAATGATTGACGACCGACTATCCTTTGGGAAACATTTCGACAGAGTAGTGACAAAGGCTGAACAAAGAGCAGCCGCATTAAAGAGATTAATGCCCAACATAGGGGGACCGAGTACAAAGAAAAGATTGGTATTATGTGGAGTAATACACTCAATAATACTATATGGTGCACCCATATGGAGCGGGGCTCTTAAATATAAAAAATATAAAGATATGCTTGGTAGAGTACAGAGGAAAGCATTGCTCAGGGCAATATGTGCGTATAGGACAGTGTCTACCAAAGCTGCGCAGGTGATAGCAGGAATTCCACCTCTCGATCTGCTGGTAACTGAAAGAACAAAAGTCTACAGAAAGGGAACTGCAATCTCAGGGAGGAGAGGAAAACGATAGCAGGAGAAACAGTTAAATCGTGGCAAAGGAATTGGGAGGCAAACATAAGCGTCGGCTAGTGGACCAAAAGATTGATCCCAGATATAAGCGCGTGAAAAATATGCAGACACCGCTATGTAAACTACTATATAACACAAGCCCTAACTGGGCATGGGAGCTTCAGGAGCTTCACGCATAGAATTGGAAAGTCACCGGACGATAATTGCATGTATTGCGGGAAACCGGACATTGCAGAGCACACCATTTTTGAATAAAAAGATAGAAAGCGAGGAGACTGACGACCTTTGCAAAAATAGGCAAGATTCTAACCGTGGACAATTTAACAGCAGAAATGATAGCTAGCAAGACATCATGGGACGAAGCTAACGAACTGATGGTACAGATAATGAAAAGAAAGGAAGAAGATGAAAGAGAAAAGACCAATCGATAAGTGAATTTTAGACAAAACCATCTCGACGTAGTGGTTACAAGCTGTGTTTCCGGGATGAAGTGTGAAGAGGCAGGGTTTTTTTAGTAGATGGAAATCCCACACGTCCGAGAGGGATGTTTTTGAAAGAGATTTTTCCCCTGCCGAAACAAAAAAAAAAGTAGTAGTAGTAGTAGTAGTAGTAGTAGTAAAATGTCGTAGGGAAAGTTTAAACTTTCGTATCGACCCGATCATCGGCCACCATTTTCTTTAGTAACGAGGTCGAGCGGTATTCGAGGATAAGCCTTTGATTGCGTCCTTTGAACTGCATCACTACCTATCCTACCTACTCCTATTTCTCTTTCTCGTCCTAGTCCTCATCCCCCCTCCGCCTCCTTCACCTTCTCTTCAACATCTCTCTTCTCTCATTCCTTCTCCCTCAGCATCTCTCACTTAATCATAAACGGAAAGCGACAACGAAGATAATTGAAATTCGCAAGGTGCCACCGGTGACGAGTGAGAATTTCATCGAGATTCATGGATGTGAAAGCTCGCGCGAACTCATCCCCTCTCTTTTAAGTACTTCGACAAAGATTCTTCTCACACGTCGTCTCACATGTAAAAGAATATATCGTCTAATCTTTGATAAATGATTTTTTTAATTGATACGTTTAAATTATATTTTTTTTTCGATATCCGTCTGAAAGAAAATTACCGACAAATTAAGATGATCGTACGAGTAAATATAATATTGTTTGATTATGAAATAAATTCTTGGTTTGGCTTTTTTTTGTGTAGTTTTTATTTGTCATTAAATCGATCAATATACTTATTTGAATTTAGATTCTTTTCGTATTTGTTATTATCTATAGACAACGATAATGTTATTTTAAAACTGTATTCAACTATTTTTTAACACGCGTCAATAAAATTACGAAAGAAATATAATATTGGCAGTTGTTCCCATTGATTGACTTTAACTAACATTATTATTCAACATATAAAAATGTGTGCTCATTATCTTTGAATTTGTATCGACGCGTGGAAATATATTTACACGTGTAACCATATATGTAAATAATAGATAAATATATATACAGTTAAACTTAAAGATAGTTTCTGTGTCCAATTTGCTCTATTTCATCTCAGCAATTTATAATAATGATGAATAATAGACAGGTTTTCTTCGCTTTTCTTTGCTTTTCTTTCAACCACCATCGGCTGTCGCGAAATGCAATTTTTCGATAAAGTTCCGTGATTATAAATCGTAAAATCTAAGAAGCGATGTCTCTTCTTAATATTGAAATAATTCTTCGGTAGCACGTCTGACATTCGAGCGATAGGTATATGAATCTTCTTCATCCTTGAACAAAGTTATTCAACCGACTAAAGAGAAAAATCTGTGAGAATAAATTATGCTTAAGGAGAAATGTTAAAGCGAAAATGAATTATTTCTTAAGACGTATATACACAACTGTGGATACGAAATAGATATATCATAAATGATTAATAATTAATGGGGCGCTGCTATGAGACTTACAAGTCGTAATCATATTCCTTAAGCTGTGCAATCGATAAACATTCGTATGTATTTAAGAATTATGTCTAACCACTAAGATGACCGATAAGCTATTGAGTTTGCTAAGGCTGTAACTGGTAGATAAACTAAATATGTATATATGTATGTATATGTGTGTATATATGTGTATATATACATACATGTGTATGTATACACCCGATACGTAAGACGTTAGATACATAATTTGATATTATGGTAATTGTACATACATATAATAGTATATTTCATAATAGAATTCTTTTATCGATAAATAATAAGAAATATATTTAACATTATTTTATCGATAAACTTTAATATTATATATATTTGACAAATCTACGATCGTATCATAACTATATAGAAATGTCTCATGGATGTATACTGGACTGTTCAATAAGTTTTGCGGTTCGATAAGAAAAACACAATTTTATAGTTTAAAATACATCTTATTATTCTGTATAGTATCCCTGAACATTAATACACTTGTTCAAACGAGATTCCAATTTATGAATTCCATCCCTGAAGTGAGAATCTGGAAGGGCTGCAAAATACGCTTCCACAGCTGTTATGACCTCATCATTTGATGAAAAACGCTTTCCGCGCATGATTTTTTTAGTTCTGAAAACAGATGGAAGTCGCTAGGGGCCAAATCTGGTGAATACGGTGGATGCTCCAACAATTCGAACTTTAATTCATGGATTTTAGCCATTGTCAAAATGCTCTGGTAACACGGTGCATTGTTCTGATGAAGGACTTTTTTCTTCTGCAAACCGGGTCTTTTTTCACGAATTTTTTCCTTCAGCTGGTCTAAAAGGTTACAATAATATTAAGGATTTGTTGTTTTACTAGTTTGCAAGTAATCCACAAACAAAATTCCTTTCGCATCCCAAGAAACTGATGCTAACACCTTCTTGGCCGATTTCTGGACACGAACTCGTTTCGAAGCCTAAGAACCAGGTTCACACCACTCTTTTGCCTCTTGTTTTGATTCAGAATCATAGTGATAGACCCAAGTCTTATCTATAGTGATGAATCGACGCACAAAATCCACTTTATTCTTTCGAAAACGCTCTAAATGTTGCTGAGAAAGTCGCATTCGAATGTGTTTTTGTTCCATTGTAAGCAAATGCGGCACCCATTGTACACGCAGCTATTTGAAACCCAATACTTCAGTTAAAATATTGCTTACAGTGCCCAATGAGATGCCTAGGGCTGCTACTAAATCTTTTTCCGTCACTTGACGATTTTCCAATACGATATCCTGTATTTTTTCTACGATTTCTGGTTTTGTTGCTGTTTTTGGACGTCCTTGACGTGGATCGTCTTCAAGGCTTGTACGACCACGTTTAAATTCAGCAACCCATCTTTCTACTGTACTAATTGAAGGCGAAGAGTCGTTATATACTTTCAACATTCGTTCATAAATTTCCTTTGCTTTCAAACCTTCCAAAAATAAAAATTTAATCATTGCACGATACTTGATTTCTCCAATGTAAAAAAATATTGTGACCGTCGATACTAAATAGCTTGTAAACAAAGAATGAATTGACAGATTGAAATGATACTTCACATACGTTCATATAAAGAGTGTACCAACATAACAAAAAAAAATTTAGACTAGTAGCAACGCCCTCTCTTATCGAACCGCAAAACTTATTGAACAGCCTATTACATCAAAGGATCGTATTAATAACGATTCAACGAACGTAATATAAAATGGTGTTATACCGATTGTCGATAGAACAAAATTACAAAAATTGGATACGTTTATTGATATTGATATCGAGTCAAAAAATTTTGTACAAATCACCATATTGTAGTTATATATTATTCTACATATGTATGACGTATATGTGCAGGTAGAAAACATAGGTAGGAAACTTAGACAGGAATATCGGATGTAAACGTTTATAGGTGGAATACAGAACGATTATTGGTTTTCCACTCGATCGCCCTCTTCCGCTCCCCTTATAGATTCGCTTATCCGTAAGTTTTGAAAGCTGCCATGAGTGCGCTTATCCCTCTTCTTGCTGCTTTGTCATTATATTAAAAAATTGACGCGAATTAGTTGAAGAGTAAATGTATCCTCGTAAATGACGTACGATTCTATCGATTCATTTTGTTACATTGTATAATACTCGATCAATCGATGATACTAAAAAATTTCTTAATTTTTAATCGTAAACGATCAAATCTCTTGTTGTAACTTTCAAAAGAAAAAAAAACGAGTTTAATCGCCTTAAAAATTCCGCATATATGTAGAATGATTGAATTTATCTTCTTGGGCGCGATAAAACCGTTCAAAGGTAATAGACCAAGAGCTAGCAACCGATTTTGGAAAATTGTTTACAGAGTGAATTTTTTACCTGAAAAAGTTTGGAACGGTATCAGCAAAAGTGTAGCCCGATCGTCAGACAGCGATCATTAAGATTAAAGGGGGGGGGCCGGCCCCCAAAATTTTTAATTTTGGTAATAAAATAAATGACTAGAGATATGGCTGAAAATTTACACAGATATCCAGAAATATGAGAGAAAACACGGGAAAAAATGTCAGACGTGTAAGTTGACGACAAAGGGGTGTCAGAACCTGGAAAAGTTACGAAAAATTTTTGAAATTTTACATATACAGGGAAATATCTGATAACTTGCGTATGTCTTGTTTATATATAGAGAAAACTATGTGCAAAATGTCAGATAAAAACGTGGAAGTATTCGTGAGAAATTGGGGTGCAAATTATGAAAGCGCGAAACGCGGTGCGGCGCGCCGGCTAAGGGGCTGCTCCAGTTTTCACCCCGTACATGACTTAGCAACTCCTGACGATTTCTTTGAATGTTTATAGAGGTACAAAGAACGTATTATTAAAATGTCAGAAGTCAATTGAGAAGAATTCATACATGTATTCAACTTTTAATTTAAATTTTCACAGAATTTTACAAGAATTTTATTATCTTTATTAAAAACAGTTAAAAAGGTCAAGTATAATATAATTACAAATTCAGCAGGTTGTTCCGAATTGTTTGTACTATCGCGTCTGTGATCCAGGTTAATGATATCAGTATCTTCAATATTTTGATAAAAAATACCGACTGTATCATGCAACGTGTCTTTGCCACTCGACGTCTCAACAAAACGGTCATAATTATCATATGCAACTCCTGTACAACGTTTTGGAGCTAGCATCGTATTTTCAGGAGAAATATTGGATACACTGCATGCAGTAGCAGTAACTTCTGTCTCAAGTTCTTCAATGATATTATAACTACAGCGATGACCGTACTTATTTAGAAGATCAACGACTTTACGACTACTTGTTATACTTTTAAGTGTAATTCCAAAAGTCATATGTTTAGATGTTTTGATTTTTCCGTGGTGTATCGCGTAAAATAAATCTTGGGAAAAAGAATCTACTTTACGCGAATTGGCATAGCTTTTCTTTGATCTTGAGTCAATGCCACATAAGAGATGACGCATAAAATCCGTCAGATCTTTTGGGATTTCACATTCCCCTTCGATAATATCGGTGACTTTTAAATTACATGGAAGTGTTTTCTTTTTCAATAACAAAATTTTCTTTCCTAACGTCAAAGCAGCGCGAAATATCATTTCAGTATCATATAAATTTGAAAAAGTTTCATCAGTAATAACGCAGTCATCGGTAGGAGCAATTAACCTTTTTTTTCTCATGACAATGACTTGAATTTTTTTGCCAAAAGTTGCTGTTAGCTTTTCTAAAAGATGCTGACTGGTATATTTCACATTGTAGCATTTAAATTCTCGAACATAAAATTTCTCAAGAATTTCATTGTAAAAATCTGTGATAAACTGTAATAAGCAGCATTCTTTGTTTTTTATTATTTTTTTCTCAACCAAGTCACAAATATCCGCGTACGCTAATCTATGAAATTTTTTTCTTTTCTCCATACTGCTTTTAGGAGTTGTTGGTTGAATAGCTTTAGAAAGATATTATTGAAAGTAGAATTGAAAATAACTAGTATCGTTAAACTAAAAAGTTGTTGCAAAGAATTTTTTTTGTTATGGAGTTCCCAACAAAAAAAAATACAAGTAAAGTATATTGCTGTGCATTTGATTGTACAAGCATAGCTTGTCGTGAAGAAAAAATTAGGTTTTTTCAAATTCCACCACGTAAAAAACAATTTGTTTATCGAATGAACAAATTTGGTGATAAAGAAATAATTGATAGACATATAGCTTGGGTACGAGCGCTAAAAATTGGAAAAAGTATAACTCCCAATATGAAAGTCTGTTCACTCCATTTTATTAAAGATGATTTTTTAGCTTCACGTGAGCATTTTCAACAATTATTTTTTCTGGTTATTATAAATTGTTAAGTCAATAAATTTACTTATGCTTATTGTTATGACCAAAAGATTCTTCAATGAAAAGTCCTCTGATCATTAGTTGTATGATCTCGCCCTCCTGAATTATGGCAATCACAACCTTAAGGGTTGTGATGTCGAATAGGCTTGCCTTCACAAGACTTAAAGATTAAGGTGATTTTTCCGTTGTCCTTTTTTAATTCTTAAAGCCTTTGTCCACTATAGCCTCTATAATCTTTGAAGATGTGTAGTCGTAAGCGTCCGGTAAAGAACTAGGATGAATGTCCCTTTGTACTGGCCCAGCAGGGCGTAGGCACTAGGGGATTGAGAAGTGGGGAGGCGAGAGGTGGGGGTAACTAGAGGAGCACTTCGGTAGTTACTGGTAGTTGATCGATGCTCACAATGAGTATCGATCTAGAATCTTAATCGATGGAGGTGGACGCGCGCGAATTTTGAATGCCGCTAATTACCGTATGATCCTTTTGGATCGTACACTTATATTGTTTTTGTGTATTTTTATAGCTATTGATTCAACTCGAACTTATTTAAAAAAAAAACAAGTATTCCTAGTCATTTATTTTATTACCAAAATTAACAATTTTGGGGGCCCGGCCCCCCCTTTAATTTTAATGACCGCTGTCTGGCGATCGAGCCACACTTTTGCCGATACTGTTCCAAACTTTTTCAGGTAAAAAATTCACTCTGTTAACTATTTTCCAAAATTGGTTGCTAGCTCTTGATCTATAAATGCAATGAAAAAATTTCAAATTTATTAAAAAAAAAAAAAAGAAAAAATGAGTAAAAATATTGTACTGAAGCTTGCTTTCTTGCTTTTAAGTTTTCATGAAGTTTTTTTTTCTTTTTTCATCAGGTTTTTAAGTCTACAGTAGGTAAACACGATATTAGAAGTTTGGTTTTGATGAAAGGGTGAATGGTTAACTCTCCAAAATAATTGCGGAACCAACTTCCGTGTATACGAGGAAACTTTATAATACAACCGTTATCATGGGGGTTGAATGAGAAAGGGGGGAAATTTTTATAGCTTCATATAGCAAACTAGAACGTTTGAATACAACGGAAACGAAATAACCGTAGTAGCGAAACGATTGAACGTACTAAACATATACTTCTATATATATATATATATATATATTATTTTTTTTTTTCGTATTTCTCTATCTCTTCGGGATAATGATCTTCGTAGAAAGAATATGCAATAAGAAAATGTAATAAGAAAATGGGACCTCGATTAATCTTTTGAAATTTGTCGTAATCAGAAAAAATATGTGTACCTTTATACATTACACAAAGAAAGATAACTAGAAAAACAAGTATACAATATAAGCAAGGTATGAGATTAAATCGATCGATGGACGACTACTTATTGGACAAACAAATTACACGCTCACGAAAAAAAAAAAAAAATAATTTTAACGAGAAAAAAGTAGACATTTTCCAACGAGAGGATAAGGGAAGAAAAAAGGAAGAATGAGATAAAGAGATGGAAAATACAAACACGGTAGAGTTAGGGATGCAAATACGATCTGTTTCACGGTGGAACTATCACGAGGATGTATCGCATTACTGAGATCTTCCTTAATCCAGGTAGCACTAGGAAGTAATATGAGAAAGTGAGGAGGAGGAGGAATAGGAGGAGAAGGGGGTCTTTCTAAGCAGAACTAAGCCGTAGTGACGCAAAAGCAGACGGCCTCCTATTAACTTGACTAGATAGGTAAAACCACTATAGACAGAGAAGGATTATTGTCAGCGCTCACTATAAAAGCCCTACTTTCTTTCTCCCTTTTCTATCTCTCTATCTTTCTTTCTTTTCCTAGGATACATATCTTTTCTCTGAAAAAAAAAAAATTTTTCTTTCCAGAAACATCTTCTCTTTGCTAAACAATCTAACAACGATAAAAAGGTTCACGTTTTAGGTTTGCATAAACGAAAAACGTATCTTATCGTAGATAATATCATTTTATTCTTTTATTATCATTTCGTTTCTTTTCATTTTCACACGATTTTTCTGACGATAGTCTTCACGATTATGACTACCATAAAATCGAATTTATCGCTTAATTTTCAACGAGGCTAAGCACGGTATCTATTACATACACATTCTTGTTTACGAAAATTCAATAAAAACAACTGCAATGGTTTAGCTAGAAAATATATATGTATATCAAACTAGTCTTATATATATACCTTATATATGTAAAAGTAAGCTACGTATAAGGCATGTTAAATCGTTAGGATACGCACAAATGAGGTAGTTCAGTAAGAGTCTTGAGTTGAGTGGTTCACCTCAAATTGATTACGGAGGTAGTATAATTTTGTGGATGAATCGTTCTTATAAGCAGACAAATTGGTGGAAAACCCGAACATTATTCATGCAACGGTTAAAATGATTATTTCCTATCTGCCTAAAATATTTAAGTAAAATTACACATTTGTTTGTTATATATCTTTTCTTCCTATAGATAAAAATTAGATAAATATTTATTTGAAAATAATATATTAGTATACAAGGTTTTCTCTTTCGTTGAATTATTCGTTTATCTTTGTTGCCATTATGATGAAAATATATAAACATTTATTGTTCAAAAATCTATTCACTTTCCTCTGTTTCACCGATCGCCAGACTTACTACACGCAACGTTTTAACTAGTGTTATAACTGTGCGAGCAACAAATGTATCCTACGAAAATTGGATTCATATAGATTTGCAACGGTGTGAATCGTGGTTGCACTGCAGGCAGGGAACGCGTTTCAATGATTTATGAACTCGCCTACATTAATCTCGATGACTCTCGACTATCAAGCGTTGATGCGTATAACCTGTAATTAACGGCATATATCGCCAATATTGTTTTAGACACTCTCTATTATTCCTGTGTTACTGTATTTTCAATAATTCGCGACACGTACAAAAGTATCATTCATCAAATTAATCTTGATCCTTGCCAAATGACTTCGATTAATTAGTAAACATTATTTTGGTTTTCACGTATGGGTCATTACAATCATTTCAGTAATGTGTCGTATATTACTGAGAAATATTATTCATAAAATAAAGAAAGTATAATTGAATAATACAGAAAAGTAATATAAATAAAAATATCTCTGTTTTAAAAATTAAAAATTTCTAAATGTTATAATGAAATGATGAAATTGACATATTTTAACTTTCAACAGAAAACTTTTATTTCTATGTACGTAAAAATCTAAAAACATGAGTATCGCATTTGGCAGACTCGCGTCATAGTATTCTCTTCGTGTCCTACGATATTTGTTAGTGCATACTCCATATATATATATATACATTTACACTATTGCACAGTTGTTACATACATTGTTACGAGCAATGCGTGCTGCTTGTCCATTTTACGCTACGCCAACTCGACTTGAATTTGCCATTCTCGAAAACAACTCACGGGCACCGGGATTTACATTGTCCATTTTTATTTACTCTTTATTCCCCCCCCCACCTTTCCTTCAACCCACTGTAAACATCAAATAAACTAAAGATTAAAGTAAATGTTAATTATTCCCTGATCGAGTTACCCTCTCCGTTCTCTAAAATTCTTCTTCATTTTTAACTTTAAAGGCAACTTACTCTAACCCCTGTGATAATTTGGCTCAAGGGTTGTGGGGGTTCAGATAGAGAGAAATATATATATATATATATTTAGCTGATATAATATAGTTTATTAAATTATGATGATGTGATGTCGAGCGGTATTTACATAAGTTTACAAAAAGTGACGTGGTTACAAAAATACAGAATACAAAAGGGTTACAAATACAAGACCAACTGACTGATTTGCAGAATAACAGATAACACACAGACAGATACAGACGGACTAACTGAGGACTGAAGACTAGGGACATTTTCTTACTTCTTTCCACATATTTATATCAAAAATGAGCTACACCCCTTTGGAGAGGGAAGGAGCTTACGAATCTTATTGACCAATAGCATAAGGATCCACCCCATAGTCCACCGACGGGTACAGCCTATGGTTTTTGGTAGTGAAAACTATGCATAAAGAAACTTGATCAAGAACATCGGAATGTTATCGCTTTTTATGGTATCGCATATGTTTACATAGGAATCCGAAATTCTTCAAAGGGTCCCGACACCGCATAAAGGGTTTTCATGGCATCAATATATCTCGATAATTCTTAGGTTTGATTATGGTTTTATGGCTCTCCTAATCTTTTCTTTTAGTCTCTAAATAGTATTTTCCTTTCCAGAAAATAAAATATAAAGAAAAGAACTGAATAATAGTTTTTTCCTACAGGGTATATATAATCCTTTAAGTATACGCGTCGACCTTATCTATTTTTTATTTTATTTTTTCATTTATACTTTCACGCGTTCACTTTTTATTAAAATTAATATCTAAAATATTTACTTATTGAAATGTTATATTACCATTTAATGTTTGAAATGTGTTACCAAAAATAATTCGAATAAATTCTTTCGAATATAATTTCTAATATTACTAATTATGCTGATTCATGTTGATAAGAATATTACTATTATTATAAAAATAATTTATTCCTTTTTGCCTCAAACATTAGTATTCACGTTGATAAGACTACTTTAATCTATTCGTCGAAATAATAATCCATATCTTTGTGAAATTATTTCCCGCTAGTTATCTTTATTACTTTATTTTGCAAGAAATTAACATTTTGCATGTTTGTACTAACATAAAAAAAAGAATAATGTGAATAAGAAAACATACGAATTATTTCATCTAATTGTAATATTTGACAATTCTAAAAATTATTATAATATTTGAACACAATTGTGCGAATAAGATTATATATAAGTGCAAGTTAACGTTATCATTGACGATAAGGAAACAGTAGGAATGAAATTTTCTTGATATTATACAAATAAAGTAATGATTATAAAGAATTCGATTCTCAAATGATAATGATTTTCTAAGACGCATTTATCATTTTTAATCATAGCAATGACAATACGATGCTAACTTTCACTTCTTCCGTTTAGAAATAATAGAAAGGGCGAAAAGGGTATTATTTCCTGCGACTTCTATGAAAAAACCACGGACGATTGCACAATTACATTTGATCATGGCCATATTTGTAATAAAAAAAAAAAAAATAAAAAAAATAATAAAATAAAAATAAAAAGAGAAAGAAGTAATGGGTAAATGCGAATACGAGGTTGAGCAACGAATCGTTACGCGCGAAATCGTTCAATTTATGCTTCGCCAATAAAAGTTATACGTTTTCAATTGTTCGCAAGACAGAACGAATTTTCCTTCGTTTTAATTAATTATTTTAATATTCTTGTTATTTCGCATAAAGCGAATTTTATTGGAAAAAAATTGTTTTAATTAATACAACAATACAATTCAAAAATAGAATTAAAATGAATAGCATATTCGGTTAAATCTTATTTTGAGAATCAGCAAATTTTAACGTTTGATTTATTTATAACGAATATCAAAGAAAAAGTTTTATTCCGAAAGAAAAAGTTGTACATATTTCGTTATAATAATAATATCAATCTCATTAATTAAAAATTACAAATTAAGGCTGATCGTCATATTTATCGTTGGAGGAGAAAATAATAATAATTATAATAATAATAGAAAGGAAAAAGAAAATAGGAAAAATAAAAAAACGAAAAAATTAGAAGAAAAAATCTCTCGAAAGTCAAAGGGAGGCAAGAGAAAAAAAAAGGGAGAGAACTTTCACGTTTCTCGCAAATCCATAACGATAAAGATCGTTGACCGGAAAAGCGCAGCGCAGTACGGCGGATACGCGTGCGCGCACACATAAAAAAAAAGCATCAACCGTATAATACCTCCATGCGAATTTTTCGAGTGTTTCTTTTATGGTTTTCTAGCACCTGTTTTTTCTTGGTTACCCAAGTCTAAGGCCACCCACCCACACCTTGAGCGTATTTTTTTTTATCTAAAAGAAGACGCAGTGTGCGAAAATAATATATTAAAGTTAAAAAAGACAAAAATAAGGAGAAAAATTACAAGATTTTTATAAAACAAAATAATAATACAGAAGTTAACGTTTAACAAATGTCTTTCTGTAAAATACAAAGATATATAATATATTAAAACATAAAAATCTTGAACGTAAAATTGTATGTGAAATCATTTCAAGATAGCTGTCAAAAATACAATATATATATGTAATAATAAAATATTTCAAATATTAAACGTTGTCTACCTGATATTTGATTAGATGATAAATTTTGAAACTCCAAGTTATTACTGATCAGGAGCTTAAAAAAAAATATATTTTTATTTATTAATCCAAAATATTAGTAAAATATATTAGAGTATTATTATATATCTTAATTGATTGATAATTAATCAAAAGAAATGTATATTCTAGTCTAAAAGTACGGTGTATAAATTCGACGTACCATCCTTTTCTAAATCTAATGGTAAACTGACTTATTTTTCATTATGAAAGTTCTTTTATTAAAAATTGTTGTTTATATGACTTTCTAAAGGCCGCATATGTCTAACACAAATAATATTCGAAATAAATAGAATTTATTGTTCTCAAAGTAACATAAATAATTAGAATTTCGATTTATTTTCATAAAGGACAACGAGCCAGTCTTACGAGGGATTTCGAAGATAACAATACGTTGAATTTATACTTCATACTTTTAGACTACAATATACAGTTCCTTCGATTAATTAACAATCATTTACGATATATCGAACACTTTCAAAGTATGTTCATCTCCACTCATCCTTTCGTAAACAAATGTATTTCGCAGTATCTTTCGATCGATGTATCTCTACGTAATACACACACAAACATACCCCTCACATACATATACATGCATAACAATTAAACTAGATCTTTATAATTTTATCAAATTTTTGATCAACTGTGGGTTTTATCTCACACTCTTTCTCTCTATTCATGTCGTTTCATAAAATTTTATTGTTATCGTTGCCTAACAAGTTTCTCTTAAAAAAAAATAAATAAATAACAAAACCAATCAGAAAAGTTTCAATAGCAACATAAAACTAACCGCATCACCGAGAAATCATCCCCCCCCCCCCCAAGAAAAAAGAAAAAAGCATGTATATCATTTATATACAGTTTTTTTACGAACGAAATATGCCATATAAATTATTTCCGATACAGTAAGTACTCACTTGCTCGAAATAGGACTCCGTTGGACCATAATTCATAGATCTTTTCATCAAAGTTCCTGAATCTATGAAAATATCGATAGAAAGGATCGTTCGTGTAATATGTTAGTGCACAAACGTTATATAAAACAAAACTGATAAATATTTATACGTCTATATAATCAAGATTATCGAATTACACACGATAAATATCATTCGTAGATGTGTTCAGTCTCATCAAATAGTTTGCCAAGATCAAATAACACGGTATTCGTAGCAACATTGTTATCTATGACAAAATTTGTACATTCGAATTCGTTATATATATATATAAAAGGAAAAAAAACGAAACAAAAAACATACATATTAGTCATATATAACGTTCGATACGTATCCATAATCTAGTTTGTATATACATATATAAATTTTATAAAATATATAAAACATAAATGCATATTTATTTGTATTAGATAAATAATGTTATACAACTTGTATACATAAAATTTGAAATACACGTGGAAATGAGTTGACAAAATTAAATTTTTAAAATGTAACAAAAAAGAAAAAAAAATAGAAAAAAAGAAGAAAAAAGGGAAAAAAAAAGATAGAAAATCTAGCATAGTCTAGCATAGTCCAGTCTAGTCCAGTACGTTGATGACACGTGGTAAATTTGTTTTTCGTCGTATGAACTGGCGAGAAGAGGATACATTTCAGTCAGGAAAGTTTCAACTCGGCGATTACATTGCGACGCCGAGGTGGACTATCGATCCGTCGGGCTCATCGTAACATATCCATCCCACTGCTACATCTACACGATTCTGTTTTCGCACATTCGGATTTTCATGTCGTACTAAATCCCCCCTCCCTTCCTACTCCTCTCTCTTCTTGCCCTATCTTTTTTCTCGTGATACGAGTACGTACGAAAAATGATACGATTCTCATATACGAAGAATATAATATAATAAAAAAGGTGAAATTGGATTACACATTCGTTTAATATTCAACCCTACGATTTATATACTTGAACGCGGATATAAATGAAATAATTGTAACTTCATCAAAATTTAACAAAACGTTTCAAAATTCAAAACTTTTATCATATTTACGTAAGCTATTTTGTTCACTTAACAGATAAAAATAAAAATAATAATAATAATAATAATAATAACAATAGTAATAATAATATATACGTAATTTTCATTTAAAATACAGTACGAAACAATAACTAAATAAAATATTAGAAATATGAAAGATTTCTTATAAAATATTGAGAGAAAGAGAACATAATTTGATATTTGAGCAAATGAAGCTGTCTATTAATTCATAACATATATTAAATATATTTTTATGATAATAAAAAAAAAAGATTTATTTTTAATTTTTTTTTAATAATAATAAAATTTCCTTTTATGCAGTTTCCATTAAAGTCTAACCATTACTTCGGTAAATTCTACATAAATACATACACAAATGTGAACGATGACTTAAGTACAATGCGGAAGAACAGCCGATAACGAGGGCGTTAATAGTTATGCCATTGGCCAGGTTATGCACATACTTCGCATCGTCGATACACCGTTCTCTCGTTCGCGTATGCAACAATGACGATAGCTGGATAGGTGCGATGCTCGACCATTATGAGTTGCTGTCTCAAGCTCTAAAACGAGCTATCCCGAGGTATTTCGATTTCCACGCCAATCGAACCTCGAAAACCGATGAATCTCTAATGCATTTAGCAGTTATTAGGAGTGTAGACTAAAATTATAAATGATCATTTAAAAACAAAACATTTTATTAATCCTATCCATTTTCTATTTTCAAATATAATTATATATAAATATATTTTTGTTTTGTTTTAAATTAATCTATTACTTTGTGTTCACGAAATTGTAAAAATTTATTTACAAAAAAAATGAGAAAATGTCGAATATATATTTTATTTTTCTAAAAATCCAAGAAATCGTTTAAATTATGATAATAAATTGAAAAATATGTAAATTGTAAATATATAATGAAAAATATGTAAACGTATAAAAAAATTATCAAGAGACAAGGATCTTTGAATTTCGAACAAATCTACACAGACTGCAAGTATGCAGGTTCATCTTCCTAATGCATATTTTTGTGATACTTAACGTACATCGGCCTCGGGAAATGATAGAATTCCAGCGCGAGCAAAATTTAATACGTAAACGTGCCAAAGGGAAAGGAGTTTATGTCTCGCGTCGTCTACAAGAGAAAATGCAGAAAGAGGGAGAGAGAGAGAGAAAGAGAGAGAAAGAGAGAGAGAGAGAGAGAGAAAGATAAAGAAAACGCTGAATAGGATGCGTTTTCCTCGGTGCTCTCTTTCCATATATTTTCAAGAAAGATAGAAATAGATAAAACTTAGAATTTTCCATGAAAAAAATGTTGCAATAACTTCTTTTTTCTTTCTCTCGACACCGACGAGATTCATTTACGAATAACGTCCATCTTTCTTTTTTTTTTACCAACAAATCATTGTCAATATTTCAACAACGTTTCAAGTATTCGTCACGGAACATAAAAAAAAACAAAAGAAAAATATTCTCGTAGACTTTATTTCTCACTTCGTATGCGACAACTCGTCTTTTCTAACAATAAGTAACAACTGTCGTTCCATAAATGCATCTGATGAATTTCCTAGATATTTCCTAGATGAATTTCCCTTGATACTTACCATCCTACGTATGGTAGTATCATCAACGTATACATGAACGATCACAAACCGTTAGAGCTTGCAACGTGAATTGGCTTTTAGGACACGATGAGGAAGGATTTAACACCAAAACGGTGGGGCACCGAGCATTTACGGTAATGCGTTCTGACGTGGATTTGAAGTTATAACATCGAAAGTGCGCGCGCGCGTATTCAAAGATAGCCCACGTCCATGAAATCATATTGATTTATGTACTCTACCGTTGGATCGTTTCGAAGGAAAGTTCGAAAATCGTCTCGTACATGTCATCATTTTACGCTACTTCGATAATATTTAATCCACGCACCGAAGGAACCATTGAAAATATCTTTTCATTGTAGGTATTTCAAGAAAGAATATATCACAAATGGAAATGTTCAATATGTACTTACTTATGAGTCACTAAAGTATTCATATCACTATTGTCAATTTTAAACAATCGATATTTGTTAGTAAAAGAATTATATTTTACGATTATTAAACTAGTAAATTAATAAGAAATTTTCATTGTTATTTTAATGATCGTGTCTATGATAAAAAAAATAGGTCTAACAATTATATACCTTATCATCTCGAAAATATTGTAAAATTGAAAGAAGGTCCGATGCAATCAAATACTACTTGCAAATTGTATTTTTATAATATCTATTTTAAGTAAGAATATTTTTCTGTGACTAACTTTCTAAGCTAAACTTTCGATTAATTTCTTATTCAATTTTAAAAGTAATATAAATAAATAAATATATATATATATATATAAAGAGAGATACTTCGAAAATGAAATTAATTGAAATTACTATCTTTAGATAACGTAGACGTATAAAGTTCAGTAGTAATAACGACATAAAAAGAAAAAGAAATAATCTCTACTATTTTTTCAACGTCATAAACATACATATTTATGAGAAAGGTGAATTTAAATGAAATGCAAGCGTAAGGTTACCAGATAAAACGAATAAAGATACAAAAGTCTAAATTAAAATATATAATAATAACAAGTTGTAATCATTTATACAATTATATGGTTTTCTTTTTTTTTGTAACTTCCTTATTACCGTACAAGTATGTCGAGCTGAACGTATAAACTTAACATGCTCGTGACGTCAAACTTCTGTTTATGTTTCCGGTGTAACGCAATATTCGAATCGTAGGACATAGCTCATTCGCGTGCATGCGCATGTGCGTTGTTCGCGTTTTCAGTATTTCAATGTCGACAAACGACGTTTCACAGATAAATACAATTCTTGCGCTTCAACGCGGTTGAGGTTTCGCGAAAACAAAGAGATTCTCAAAGCGGAATTCGGATACATACGTTAAGGTGGTCTGTCTGACCAATTTAATTAATGAAATTACATACATTCTCTATTAATGTAAATTACCGTTCTTTCGTTACGTAATTTCTCTATTGCACGCTAGGAATAATAATCGGATGTAATT
Source organism: Polistes dominula (assembly GCF_049000335.1). NCBI lineage: Eukaryota > Metazoa > Arthropoda > Insecta > Hymenoptera > Vespidae > Polistes > Polistes dominula. Next base: position 7,290,666 of record NW_028300915.1, read on the forward strand.
TCATTACGAATTTTATAATCTCACGAATTGAATTCCGTAATGGTTCGTGTAATTTCATTTGCAAGTTTACCAATTAGATGATTTTGCATAACTTATTATATTTACTTAACGTTACTTCTACAAGAAGAAAAAAGAAACAAATATACAAAAAGAAACTCGAGGGGCGCATTTAATATTTATTACGTTGGAATTGTAAACGTCAATAACAAATTTCAACCTCGAACGTTAATATCTGATGTTAGTAATTAATGCTTTGACGTTTAAAGAGGTATATAAGGGGCATTCCACGCCAAATCAGACGGTTTAAAAAATTTTTATTTTTGATTTCCGCCATTTTTTTGATATCTTTTAGTACCCATCGAAAAACCCTTCCTCCTAAATTTTGGCATTTTTTTGATCATCCGTTCCAAAGATATCGAATTTTCAAAAAAAAAAAAAAAAAAAAACAGATCTTTCTGTGGTTTTTAGCCCGTAACTTTTATAAAACTCATCCACATGAAAATTACCATTCTACATAAAAGTTTTGTTTTTCAATGTACTTTTCGAAAAATAATTCAAAAAAATTATTTAAAGTGTCTTAATACGTAATTTTTGATTTTTGAACATTAAATTGCATTTTTTAAAGTGAGTGCATATTTTGATTTTCTTCAAAATTTTTTATAGCAAATTACTACTAATTCCACAACTTTTTAGGCCGGTCTGGTCATGGGCCTTCGATAACTACTATTTTTTTTCGATTTTTGAAAATTAAAAAAATTTTTTTTTTATTTTATTAAATTTTGTCATTTATTTATCTCTTTTAATGTATTTTGAATCACTTTATATATTTTTTTTTATTATAACAAGCGTAGGAAAGTCTTAATTACTGATTTAGATTAATAATTGACAAAAATAAGAAAAGTCTTGATTTATTTTCGTGATTTTTTGAGAAATTTTGGCAGTCTATTATCCAATACAATTTTCTGTAATGAAATAGCTTTTTTATGCGGATAAAAGCATTAAAAAAATTCATTTCAAATTTAAAAAATCATTTTATGACTTTTTCGCGTAGTGTCGCTACTGACTATTTCCTTTTACTGTTACCTTTTTTTCTTATTAATAGTTATATTGATTTTATATCTGTATCACAACCTCTTTTGTTATTGTTTACTACAAAATGTCCACCAGTAAATTTTGTGTATTTTAATTTGTTGCTTATGTTTGTTAATTATTAATCTAAATCAGTAATTAAGACTTTCCTACGCTTGTTATAATAAAAAAAAATATATAAAGTGATTCAAAATACATTAAAAGAGATAAATAAATGACAAAATTTAATAAAATAAAAAAAAAAATTTTTTTAATTTTCAAAAATCGAAAAAAAATAGTAGTTATCGAAGGCCCATGACCAGACCGGCCTAAAAAGTTGTGGAATTGGTAGTAATTTGCTATAAAAAATTTTGAAGAAAATCAAAATATGCACTCACTTTAAAAAATGCAATTTAATGTTCAAAAATCAAAAATTACGTATTAAGAAACTTTAAATAATTTTTTTGAAGTTTTTTTCGAAAAGTACATTGAAAAACAAAACTTTTATGTAAAATGGTAATTTTCATTTGGATGAGTTTTAAAAAAGTTACGGGCTAAAAACCACAGAAAGATCTGTTTTTTTTTTTTTTTTTTTTTTGAAAATTCGATATCTTTGGAACGAATGATCAAAAACATGCCAAAATTTAGGAAGAAAGGGTTTTTGATGGGGACTAAGAGATATCAAAAAATGGCGGAAATCAAAAATAAAAATTTTTAAAACCGTACGATTTGGCGTGGAATGCCCTATAAATACTGTGTGTCATCCACAAACATAAATTGATAAGAAGTATACCAATATGCGAGAATATTTGAAAATACTACCATCTCCATGGTTAGAAATTCTGATTTAAGGGATTTCAAAATAATGTTTATACGTGTAACGAGCCTATTATTTTTTTCCTCACGTTATTACAAAGCGAATAAATGAAAAGTAACAGTTCGGAAATAGACGCAAGGGTTTTTCTCCTATCAACCTACCGAATTTTTTTTTTGACGGAACATCCGTAACGATTCGATGCGTCCGATAAAATATTCATGAATGGATCAACGAAGAATACAAGTTCGTTGGGATTTTTTTTTTTTTAAATCAAGCCTTCCGAAATCGATTTTGCTGTTGAAATATCAAAGGGTTGGGTACGTATTCTGATTTATTTACAATAATATCATAATCTTCATAAATCTTTTGGTATTTCAACACATGACGTAACTAACAAATTTAATAATTATAATAATAATATTTGAAATAATACCACGTAAAATGTGTGCATAATAAAAATATTTCTAGATAGTATACGAACCTAATGTATTTCGAGGGACGTATTTTCATTCGGTCATTCATCCATCTACATATGTGTTACGTATATACGTGTATTACTGTATGGGATGCATTTTCAGTGTTTCCAAACAAGCGTGGGACAGATTCGCAATTTTACCGTATGCCAACTTCGGTGAAAATGATTGTTCGGGTATATACGATTTGATACTACGCTTTAATTCACCGAATGTATGTAAAAAAAAAAAAAAAATAACAAAAAAGCTTATTCATAGAAAACGACTACAGAATAAAGAATTCAACCAATCTTTTGTTCCCTTTCACTGTTTTCATTTTATTTCATTTTATTTCATTTTATTTCATTTTATTTCATTTTATTTTATTTTATTTTATTTTTATTCCCTTTTACCTTCTTTCCTTTTATTTTTTTCATCCTTTAACTTTCCTCCCTCTCTCTCAATTTCTCTCCAACGAAGAAAATTCGTAGCCTTACTTCTTTGAAAAGCACATTTCCAAGAATAAACATACAGAGAGAAGTTTCCAAAGCACGGCTCGAGCAGTCGTCATTGTAGCAACTAACGTAAGGGTGCTTCGAAAGTTTATTTATTACTACGTTTATCAAAAATAAAAATAAAAAGTACAGAGATAACATTAAGATCATGGATAAATGGAGAGCTTCTTGGTAAAATAAATTTTCAATTTTTTTAGTAATGTTAGCTTACACTGGAAAAGGCAATTCTAGAAACGATTGCGCCTAACGTAAATATAGTTTATGTTCACTTCTCTGTAAAGTACGCTGTAAGTACGATATACGAGGTATTACCGAACCTGAGCACCTGAGATCGCGAACGGTTTATTGCCATAAAAATAAATCTTTCAAATAGCTGAATTTCTAAGATCACCTCGGATCATTAACATCGACAAAGTCAAATATACCTTAACGAAATTGAAAATCTGATCTGATATCAGTTATATCTAAATATGTCTATTTTCAAAACCAATATATCAATTCATGTGATTTGAAAAGATATTTGATTTTTATTTAACAAAAAGAAAATAAATAAACTCATTAACGATATCGCATTCCAAATATATAGAAATATTCAAATTACTTGCTTACAAAACTCATGAAACTATATTTACCATATTGAAGCATATCAAAGTTCAAGATTAGACGGAAATCTTTCAATGCATAAGTAATAAACGTATGCGTATGCGTACATATATACATAGAAACGTCCTCTTCTCTTTCTGCTATACAAGTAGGAACGACTACTTTTCAAGAATACGAGTTTCCGTCTACGTGATTTTCCACGTCAACGTGACACGTACTGCAAGGTTTAGAATGAGTCGGTATGACTGAAAGAAAATACGCGCATTTACAAATACATCAACAGATTGATATAAGTCTGCTTCTCAGCCATAGAAAATATTTGAATATTGCTTAGATCTTAGATCCTTTTTCTATCTTATTCTTTTTTCTTTTTTTTTCTTTTTCTTTCTTTCTCTTCATTTTCTATTCAATGATTTAATTCCTTTTTTTCCCCTTACGAAGTTCGAATTCCTTTCAATATCACGCATCTTATTGAATACCTCTTCAAATAAGAAAATGTGAAAACATTCGCATATACATATATAATAAATTGCTATTCTTCAATCGGAACTAATATTATATATGTGGGACGAGCGCCTCCATGCCAAACTTATCAGGCATTTGTGAGAAGAATTAGTCGATGGGCCCTGGATAGCTCAATTGGTTAAAGAGCAGTCGCCCGGAAAGCGAAAGATCCGTGGTTCGTGTTCCCGGTCCAGTCAGTCCAGCGGTTTAATTTTGTTCACGAATCCCACATATATTTATATGGATTTTATTTATTCTTGCTTATATTAAAATACGTTCACTGATGTGTTATTTTTATATAAATCGATAACTTCATATATATCTAATATTATCCTAAGTGTTTATACACAAACCCAATATAATTCAAATACGTAATACAACATATTTAAATGTTTATATTAGAAATATGTAAAAAAAATCTTATATCAAATATCTCGAATATTGTTTTAAATCATTATTAACGAAAACAAATTTTCTTAATTCTAAGAAAAAATACCTTCTACAAACGATAATTAAAATTGCTATGATGAAAAGATTTGATAGCGTAAATATTATTATTCTTTTAAGGTGTATTACGAGCCGTGTTTGACGATCTACGATTTTACCGAAAGCAATTTGTTCGATCAGTCGTCTCGATTCATTGTTTACAAACGAGTAAGCTGCTTCTTAAGCACGACTTTCAACCCCAACTCTACACCTCGTTCCGACAGTTTCATTCAAGAGAAAGAAAAAGAAAGGGAAAGGTACTCATTAACGAGTATCGAACTCTTATTACAGATATTTTAAGACAAAAGTCATATCAAGAATGTTTGGTATATACAAATAAGTATATATATTTTTTTTAATTATGATTTTTATCGCGTTTAAAATAATATTCTGATCGTTAAGTACATTAATAAAAAAAAAAAAAAATAGAAAAAAAGAGAATGAATAAAAGAAATCATTATCTTTATTTATTTTCATGCCAAACTTTCTATGTATTCTACAAACAATAATATCTCATATTATTTATGTACTTTACTTTTGTTACTATCATTGAAAAAAAATAAAGAAAATAGTGAGTTCGTAGCACAAGAATCGATAATTATTATAAAAAAATGTTGATTTTAGATAGAAATAAAATAGTTGAACGTTAAAACTAGCGAAAACTGTAGTTATTTTCGAAACTCAAAGTATTAACAACCTGACACTGACTAACGAAAGTAACGAGTTTGTCGTACCGTATTAGGAAGTTTTTAATCTAACTCGCGATTACTTCCTGCAATTAGAAGAACCTCTGTTTGGAAAATCCTATTAAAATGTATACTTTCGGGGCGTAGTATATACCATTTATTTATAACTCTGTTCTCGTTCGACATTATGAATCTCGTTAATGTACAGCACGCAGAAGAAGCATTAATGTACCGAAGCTTTTTTTAATTTCCGTCTCTTCGTTGCCATTCGAAATAGGGATGTATGTATTTATCATGAGAAAATAGTATATTAAATACCTAGGGCGGTAAAGTAAGAAATATCTCAGAGCACATGTTTGTTAACCTCGGCTTCGCCTCGGACAACAATTACATGTGCTCTGAGGCTTTCTTATTTACTGCCCATGGTGTGCATACTTTTTTTCTGCTCGACATAAGCGGAAAGCGGCAACTTCGTTTTGCACAGCGGGAGGAAAGTTGACACTTTCCGCCAGGAGTGAAGAAAAAAATAAAAGGTAGAGAAATACGTACATGTTAGCGTTAAAGTACATGATTTAGTTAATTCATTAAAAACTTAAGTCATACGCGATATATAGTTGAACGTTTTAAAGAAAGCATATATATATAAAGAATTTTTATTATAATCTTTGGGCTAGTCGTTTTATAACATAACTTCATAAAATATGAACTCACTAAATACGAATAGTTAAAGTATGAGATTGAAATTTGATTTTTCTTTGAAATCTACTATTATTTCTACGTATATTTCTCTTCGTATTATATAAAATAATTTAACTGTTTCGTAATTTCTTCTTCCGATGAAAAAAAGAAAAAAAAATGAAATTTTTTCCAACGATTGTTTTATTTTTATTTCTTTTTTATTATTTTTTTTTCATTCAAGATCCTCCAAAATTTTATTTCTTTTCTATTTTTACATTTTATTTCCTACTATCAAAATAATGTACGAATCAAATGTACTAGTAAATCTAGAGAGTAGACTATATAAGAAAAATAAAATAAAATAAATTTTTAACGAGATGTTCTACTATGTTATATATTTTTCTACAAATCACCTCGTCAATTCGAGTACCACGTATACATTTACCGCAAAAAATGAATGTAGAGCATAAGTTATTGTAACACTTTTATTTTCTCGTTTCTATTTCCTTCGCTACGAACCTGATGACTATTGTCTACTGATTGACTTCTCCACTTATATTATCTACGTTACGCTTGTCACTACGTATATTTTTTTAATGAATTTTTTCTATACAAATAAATTATTCGAGAGAAAAGAAAAGGAAAAAGAAAAAAAGAGAGAAAGCAAGAAATATTTTCTCAAAGAGTAAAGATAAATGTGATATAATCTGAATACAACAATAATCGATTAAGATCTTGATGAAATATAATTAACCTCTTGACCTACGCGATATCTGACAATTTTGCTTGCCAAGAAACAAGAAAATTGGTCGCGCGCTATGTTATTCAACTGTTCTGTTGCGTACCCGCTCTTTTAAAACACATATTCTTTACCACGAGTCAGACTCGTTGTGTTCGCTTATGGCACAAATTTTTTATCACGAGTCTGACTCGTGGTAATAGGTCAAGGGGTTAAATCTAAAAAATACATAAATGGGATATAATCGGAATGTAACAATAATCCCTCACAATTAAGATTTTGATGAATTATAATTAAATCTAAGAAATACAATGAAGAAACTCGGTTAAGCGATGATTTGCGATCGAGTAATTATTCACACTGTTGTCACTAGAATAGCAAAGTGAAGGAGGACGATTTGTTTAATCCGATGGTCCGTTAGTAGGTGCATGTTTCAGTCCGCGACCATAGTAGACCCTAGCTAGTACACGTAAACACGGAAGTAAACGTTGCATAATTCACCTCACAGGGATTGCTTGTGTTAGCTAACAAATCTGCCTGCTATCTTGGTGCATAATATATATATATATATATATATATATATATATATATATATATATATATATGTGTGTGTGTGTGTGTGTGTGTAGTTAAAAATAATTATTACTAAAAAAAATAAGAAGATAAAAGAAAATGAAGAAATAAAGAAGAGAGAACATCTAAATGACTCGCTAGCATGACACACAATGTAGATAATGGAAAAAGTTCGTACGTTTATTAAAAGAAAAAACTTTTCTTTTACTTTCTGTCTTTTTTTTTTTTTTTACAAAATTTTACACATTAGCGCGTTCCTCTCTTTCTTTCTTTCTTTCTTTCTTTCTTTCTTTCTTTCTTTCTTTCTTTCTTTCTTTCTTTCTTTCTTTCTTTCTTTCTTTCTTTCTTTCTTTCTTTCCTTAACTTTAACTTTATCATTCTTGTTCTCTTTCCCTTTCTCTTTATGTTCCTGTCTTTTTAAACTTTAAATGATAACGAAAAAAAAGAATATAAAAGTAAAAGATGAATGATGATACCTATATTCGATCGTAAAAATGATACTTCAACATTTTGTTCATGTTAAATAAACTTTGCTTTCAGGTACGTAAAGAGAATTTTTTGTTTGAAATAAAAATAAATTAGTATCTCTCGTATAAAAGATTTTCAAGAAAAAAGGAAAATCATTATTCGTTGTGCAGGTAAAAAAAAACATACAATTTTCAAATGCATCATTATCAACTACAAATCAGATAGAGATCTGTTGTAGAAATGTCTTTTCTGGTTACACGAATATTTCTTAAAAAAATAAAACTAATTCGCGTGGTTTCGGATCTATCTAGGAAGGTTAAGTTCAACGGTACGTGACCTCGCTCGGTTGCGTGATCGTAATGGTGAAAAAAAAAATAAATAAATAAAAAAATGAGAAAAAATGAAAATCAAACGAAGTTCGTTGGAAAAGATTAAAGGTGTATTCTTATACACGCGAATTCACGACGACGCGGCAGATAGGTTTTCTTGTCAGGATCGTTTTTTAGTAACTAAAACGAAAAAAGAAAAGTCAGGAGAGAAGGGGAAAGGGAGCGATCGGGGGTTGCTGAAACAAAGAGGAAAAGAAAAAAAAGAGTTAAACAAAAAGGAAGAAAGGAAAGAAAGAAGGAATAAAGAACAGACAAAAACCCTAAAGTATGACGTAAAAGTGCTCTTTTTTCTCTTTTTTTTTATATTTTTTCTTTTTTTTTTGAGATATCACCGAGAGTCCGCTTTGATCACGTTAATACGCGAGAAATTACTTCGTCGGGGGAGACACGCGTGAGATAATTAAAATTCAGAAACTCTCTCACGTATGGTATATAATAGCAATAAGAGAAGGGGGAGGTAGAAACGTACATAGGGAGGAGGAAAAAAAGCTTTGACATTTTATCATCAACTACGAAAGAACAGAGTTATGTACTATCAGAATAGCTTTTTTTTTTTTAATATGAATCGCTAAAGAACAAAAGATGAACGGGAAAGATGAATTTAATTTGTCGCGTGTACGCAATGACCTCATTTTTTAAACTTTTCATATTCCTTTATATATATCATCATCAGTTGTATGTAATTCAAATCACACAAAATACGTTCCTATATCCATTATCAGTTGTACGGATTTTATGTACTTTCTCCCCCTTGTCTTTACACAATACCGACTGATTAATTGAAAATATCTGCAAAAAATTAACGAAAGAAAATAAATTCTAGGTAGTAGTAGTAGTAGTAGTAATAGAAATAGTGGATTAAAAGAAAATGTAATTTATGAAAGTTTAGTTTGACAATTATTGTAAATGCAGTATCTTATCAGCAGCGAGTCTTCTTAGACATTTTATTACTTTATAAGATTATATTCAAGAGCAAAGAGAAGATCCTTCTCTATAGAGCCCTTCTCTTCTTCTGTTAACGTTCGAAGGAAAGCTTTGCAGCTCGTTTCAACTTTTATCATGCAAATAGCAAAGTGAGCCTTGCATAATGCAAGATCGAGAATAAAGAACAGAGATTATTTCTAGGTTCGAATCTCACAGATACGAAGTAAAAAGTTCATCAAACATGGAAACTCACTAGCCTTCCCCAACTCCCACCTTTTACACGAGTGTTAGAACCACCCTCGTTCGCTTCGTCACGCTTCACCCTATTTTTTACTTTTCTCCGTGACTCTTCTAACTCGGAAGCTGGCTTACATCTCAGTCCCCCATATCGGAGGCTGTTTTATTTTTTTTTATTTTTTTCTTTTCTTTTCTTCTTTTTCTACGTCCACGTTGATATGTTACTTTTTCCCTCTCACTCTCACTCTCTTTTTCTTCATTCTTTTATGTATGCGTGCTTCATTCTCTCCATTCAATCGGCAGAGGTCAAGTTCTTTTTTTCTTTTAATCGTTCGACGATCGATCATCGATAGAAATCGAATTAATCAAAGTCATGGATGACATTTACATCATTAAGAGACACACACCTGGAATCCTTAAACCCAGAAAACGTCGTCAACTCGACTCGAAACTCGATCAAACTATCTTGGACAACGTTTGCTCAAGTTCGACTAAACTACCTCTATACCGAACGAAAACTTACACGGAATAGGGGTTAGATACGACAAATTCGATCTTTTCGCTTTACTGAATGTGATATATATATGTTACTTTGTGTGAAATTCTTGAATTCATGAAATGACTAGCTAAACCAAAAAATAACTATACTGACCTCTTTAAATATGAAAGAATTGCATACTTCAACTAGGTATAAGATGAATTAAATTTCAATTTCCTACTGTTCACCTCTCGTGAATTTATATTTTATCTATTTCGATTATGACTTAACTGAATTATATAATGTAACGTAAACGTCATCATAGGAACGTTTTCTCGATGAAGAAGAAACATTTTTCTGCACCATTGTACGTACAGGCACGAAGACGTTAAGATGAATGAATGTCGGACGCGAGAAACGTAATAATCGTGTTGTATGTGAAAAGGCAAAGACGTTTAACAACAAAGTCCGGAAACGTCATCCTCGAGTTCCTGAAGGCGTACGTACCCATAAATTTCTATTTTACTTACCTACTATCAAAACCGTTAGAAAAATAATAATAAGGAAGAAATCAAACTAACAATAAGTAAAACACAAGTTAGTCTTTTCAAACTGTTCACGAATGACTTAATCGTTTAAAGATAGACTCAATTATACACAATCCTGTATGCATTCTATTTTAATAAAAAAAAACAGGAAGTAGATAAAATAGAACGTTTATATGACACGGTAAATAGAATATAAGCAAATACATACGGTACTATTACAAACGATAAGTAAAAGTATTTATTATAAAAATGAATGAACAACTTAGCTGTTTAGATTTGTTTGAAATATTTTTTTCTCCTATAAATATAATCAAGAAATTTAATAAAACAAATTTATCTCATGAATATAATCCGATATAAAATATACATTCAAATAGTTAACATTCTAATTTTGATAAATTAGTCGATGCACGTTCTATCAAAACAATTATAAAAAGATATGGTAAATATGCTTAATGAATGAATAAAGTCAAAAAATGTTTGATATAGTTAACTCGAAAGAGAATAGATAGTTCGAAAGAGATCGAACGTTCGGTCAACGAAGCAGAGATATATTGTGTATGCTGTACTGGACCATCGAACGGAGTTCTCCCTATCGTAGACATTGCTGCACTGCACACGTTGATCAGGGCTACCAATGTTCACGATCAGAGAGAAAGAGAGAGAGAGAGAGAGGGACAGAGAGAGAGAGGGAGAGAGAGAGAGGGAGAGAGAGAGAGAGAGAGAGAAGAGTGACACAAGCCAATATCGGACCAAGATTGACAAGGATTTGGAGTGACCGTTCATCGATTTTGACGCGCTTTCAACGTATTACGGTCATGTATCTCTCTCTCTCTCACACACAAGCACGCACACTTTGTGTGTGTGTCTCTGTCTCTTTCCTTTTTCCTCTTCGTTCCCCTGTACGCGCCTTTCTGAAGTCCACTCTCCTGTATCTAATCGATGTTCCTACTAAAAATATAACATAAATGTTCATACCTATGGTAGAGATTTAGGTGTCGTACTGCGTGGATAAGGATTTGACCATGTTTCTCTTTCACGACGGAGCTTACCTGAAACATCAAATACGATTTATCATGTTAGTACGAGTCTCTGATAAACTTTAACGGTATTAAAACAGATTATATATTATTTAATGTAATTAAATAGAGAAATTCATATTACGAAATAATAGAAGTTGTTTAGTTTGTCTAATTGTTGTATAGGAATGGAAGTGTTATAATAAAATTAAATAATAAAATTAAATAATAAATTTATAAGAAAAATACAATTTTTACGAATTATACATTATTTAGTGTAATTATTGAGATATTTATATGACGAGATAATATGAATTATGCGATATATTCGAAAATTGATTAGTTGGATTAGTCGTTATGCTTATAAAAATGTAATAGAAAAATAATTAGCAACATTTGTAAGGAAATATATATGAAACTTAAACGTTTGTTTAGATTTCCCATAATCTTTCTTGAGATTTTTGTGTTCTTTTTGATTTCGCGCGTAGACGGTTTATCGCGTGAGTCACTTCCGTTCTCGGAATTTACGATGATACGCAGGAAAGAGATCTGCGCGTATTATCTACGACGAGAAGGGGTTATATGAATGAAGCCAGAAAGATTGGCGGCGAACTGTGATCGACGGCAGCATGAATGATGGTCTCTCTCAACAAGAATAATCGAAGGGAAACGTAAAAAAATGTGCTGGAAGTCATCGCTAGTGATAATACGTGACTTGGGTCAGAAAAACGATTATTGGTGTTAGCGTTCATCACGGAACTAATCGAACGAAGGCAAGAGAGAGAGAGAGAGAGAGAGAGAGAGAGAGAGACAGACAGACAGACAGACAGACAGACAGACAGACAGACAGAATGAGCTTTGAAAATATCGTGTCAATGAATTTTTCATTAAAACTCAAACGTACTGCGTTGTTCGAATAAAAGATGAACATTAGAAAGAACCGAAGAAACAAATATCTTTTCGTAAAAACAAAAATAATTAATTATCCTTTAAAAATCCATATATATATATATATATCCATGCTTTTTATTATAATTTAGGATTAAAAGTATTACAAAAGATATATTATGATCGAACATCAAACAGAATTTATTTAAAACGCGTCGACGTTCGGACAATGACCGCTACCTCTTTGTACTTGTCAAACACAGTGTTCTTTACACAACAAGCTGTCGACGTTTAATTGGCACGTTGCCCTTAAACGTTATAAGAGGACAAAACCTCTTTCCAATATTTTTCAATTATTGGAAAATACACCATGGATAATCATTTTTTTTAATACAACGGATGCCGAGCTGTGCGTTATCGTTTCATTAATAACAATCCTTATCCACTTAAAAGAATAAACTTTATCTTTGTCACAATCTCTCTCATTTTTTTTAATTCAATCTTTCTTTCTCTCTCTTCTTCTATTTCTTCTTCTTCTTACTTTTCGCACACGTGTTTGTTCTCATGCAGTAAATCGATACCTTATACACCTGTATATATATATACACGTAAGAGTACATTTTTCTTTACGAATTGTATTGTAAAGTAATGAAAAATCAGTTTCACGAGATACAACATTTCGTGACGTTATAATATCGATTATTTAACGAAATAAACGACAATAATGTAAATGGAAAAAATATTCATTTCGTTAATTAGGTTAATACATATGGAATCTTAAAATGGGTAGAATAAAAGGATAGGATAAGAGAGGTTTTCAGAAATTTATTCAAAATGATTTTATGCGGGCACATCTATTATGCGTACTACGACCTAATTGCCAAGAGTAGAAGACGTACTTTGGACGCCTATTAAAGTCCTAGTTCACTGTAGAAATCGCCACATTGGTGAATATTAATGATGAAACGTAACCTTCGGCCAGTTCCATTAATAAAATGTCCTGGAAGAGCGTCTCATTATGATGGGGCACGAACCCGCATAAAGAAGTTTGCCGACAATAACACCCTAGTGCCATTACTCGTTTCTCAAAAAGAAATTCTTCATCTCTTCGACCTCGACCTAACATAAATGAACATTTTTCGTTATTCTAAATCAATGATACTGATTCGTTTCGATTTGATTCTGCGCACGCGTCATCAATCCCTTACTTTTTCGACAAAATAATAAATTAAATTATAAAACGATTATTATTTTGGAATTTAATAGTTTTTAATCACATTAACGTTAATATCTCGAATCTAATCTATTTTCTTTTTTTTTCACTTTTTTCCTTCTTTTACGAACTTGTATATAGTTCCTTTTAACTCTCTTCAGGTTTCTTCGAAATTTTTTATTTTTTTGTTTTATTTCAACGCTTTGAAACTGCAGAAAGATTCAAAGAAAATGCCAAGGGAAACGGTAAAGAGAGAAAATGGTAAAAGAGATAAAGAAAAAGAGGGAAGGATAAACCCGTGGTCACACTTACGTCTCTACATGTTCTCTTTATGAATAAATGCATTTACGGTTTCGTATCCTTAATGAATATATGTAGGTTCGAGAGGATCGAGTTTACGAACGAAACTGCTCTTGGCTATTCATAGATCTTAGGCCTCCAGGAAGGAAAAGTAAAGAAACATAACTTTTTTTTCCTTTCTCTTCGATTTTGCATACAAGTTCGATTATATCTAAAAGATAAAAATCAAATTATTGCAAACGATACTTTGTATCTATTTTTTGAATTTTTTCATTACCTCTTACAATAAAAAGTCAAATCTCTATTGATTGTACTTCTTGCCTGTTTTTTGATATCGGGACATGGTTTGTAAAACGATAGTCCTCTCTATCTCTTTCATTTGTTACCGATGTTAACTATTTATGCTTTTTCTCAGTCGCAGCATTTCTCTCTTTCACTTTTATCTTGAACCCTTGTGATAATGGCGATCTCGTTGTCGCTTTGAGTTTCGTTCTTTCGTTTGCAATATTATATCTTTTACATTTTGTTTATAAAGCGCTTTTTATAATCGAGGTTGCAAAAAAGGTGAACAAGACAGAGAAAGAAGAAAACAAGGATTTAATCGTCTCAGGGTAGAAAGTTAAGATCTAATGAAGTTTTTACATTTTTTCATAGATTTTTCACGATTATTTTTTCAAGAACATAACGCAATTATTTTTTTAAGAACATAACGCGATTATTTTTTTTTCTTTTAAACATATCTTTTCAGATGTGCTGAAGTATTTTTTTTTATTTTATATATATCTTATCAGATTTTCTAAATTAAATGAATTTTTCTTCTTTTTTTTTTTAAAAATACATATAACCAATATTACTAATATTTTAATAAAAAGATAAGATAACGTATGAACGTTTGAGAAAATTAATTGAGTAAAAAAAGAAAATAAAAGGTATTATTTGAATAACTAATTAATAATGATAGTATTATAAGTAATATAATTTTAAACAAAACAGGGTAATAATCAGTGGGTGTTTTTTCAGCAAAGACAACGGGCAAATTTTAGTCAATTGTTAGTCGGAAATAAAGCTTGAAACAACGACGGAGACGAAAAAGAGAGAAACGAACGAAATGGAAAGAACTTTTAGCGTGAAACTACGTCAAAATCTTCTGGCGTTGTATTTAGACGTCATTAGCCTTGTACTCCGCCATTCTACAATGGACTTTGAAACGACTAACCATCTTTAATTTACCTGCGATTATTTCCTAGAGTGTTTGTTTATAATTGTGAAACTTTTTATTTAACCAAGAAATATTCGTATCGTTAATTGCTATATGCATCGTTAGTTGAATTTTTATTTTTTTTATTTTCTTCATTTTTGTATTTTCTCGTTCCATCGATCAATCGTCGATAACTTTAAACAAAATAAAATTTTACTTCCAGGTAGGTAATATAAATTCATTAATTCAATATGGATCATCTAGATTTATTGAAATTGAAAATATATATCATCATTTACCGAGAAACATTAATGAGAATATATATATTTATTTTGGGTATTTATTTATAAAATAGTAATCAATTATAAAAAAAAACCAAAAAAAAAAGAAATTCTTCTCTATCCTCGTTTTGAATAATATTATATATAATATAACGAAAAGACATTTAATCGTTATAACTATGACATAATGTTTACTCGACGATCAATATGTTAAATAGTAATAATCGATATCGTTAAAACATGCGTTAGTATTACCACCCGACAATTTCTCATGAATAAAAAGCGAACGAATACAAATAAGTTCCGTCTTTCGATGTTAGCTAACCGTAAATAGGAATAACATTCGAAGTACACACTATGTATTGCTGGTGAAAAATACCGAAGTGCTACGTGTTTCAAATAAAAGCACGGATCGTGAATTTTGAGAAATGGTAAGACAAGGGAAACCTTAAATCTGCTTACAAGGAAGATGGATAAGAAAATGTGTAATCATAAAAAAAAGAAAGATAAACATCGCGTGCGTGCGTGCATAGGGGCGTACGTGCATACATGCGTACGTGAGTGCAAGTATATTATATACTCACGTGTGAGCGTGTGTGAAACGTGTGAGTGATGTTTGTTGCAATATCTGATACACAGTCACAGTTACACAAATTGGATAACTATTTTTAGAATCGAACAAATAACTCTACAATTTTTGCACAGTTATTATTTAATACGAAGAGTTTAATATGTTTTTAAAAATATGTGATAAATTGAAAAAAAAATACTTTATAGCAGGGATAAAAAATAAAAAATGTAATACAAAAAATATTATCTACTTAAATAAAATATCAACGAGTAAGTAAAAACGTTGACGAAACATAATAACATATAGCATCCTATTGAATAACACATCTGTTACAAGCTCATCATTAATGGTTGAGTCGCTCGATCACAGAAATATAATATTAAACAAGTTTCGTCTATCGTTCACAGGTAAGCCACATGTCAAAATCAGACGCATTTAATAACAACATCGAATCTGTATCGACGTTTTAACGTGAAAAACGTAAAATTATGTATTGAACATGATCATCGAATGGTGACAAAGATTTCATTTGAACATTTGTGTAATGTGCAACAAGTAAATAAGTAAATAAATTACTCAACCGTTATGATTTTATGCCTATTAAAATAATCATTTCAATAAATATTATGTCGAACAACTAATCATTAATAAAATCATTTGGGATAAGATCAATATCATTTATCGACGACATGAAATAACGTGTAATCCGGTTTCCGTGTGTAATCTGGAGAATTAAACGTCGTTTATTCCTTATCCGACTTGATCTTTTTTCGATGAAGCTTCACTAAGAAAGCATTTTACCTGAATTTCAATCACTTCGATCGATTACATTGAACCCAACCCAACCCACCCACTTTTTTATAGTTGATCTGTCAACATTTTTTAAAATTATTTCAAATACACAAAATAAACATATTTAATTGCGATCGTTATTATTTTATGCAATAGAAAAAAAAGAACAATATATAATATAAATTTTACGTAGACATCGATAAAAATAACTATTCATTCGCGTTTTTCCTGGATAAACCAAATCAAAGATCGAGATCGAAAATTGCGAACGACTACTAGAAGGAAACTAAGCTCAACCAATTTTCAGTAGAGCCAATTTTCTCGAGATAAAACTCGCAGAATCTTTCGAGACCAGAGAGATGCTAGGGAGATGAGAATGTTGTGAAAGTATTTCCAAGGGTTGCAACGATCTACTATAAATGTTATTGACCACGTCCGCCTAGAAACATCGTTCGCAGTACCATCCACTAGAATGGTATTTGCTGCAAAGGCATCTTCGGTTCTACGAATAGGGAACCATTCCTAGACGCAATACTATTCGACATTCTCCCAATAAATTACATTTCCCACATACAAATCGCGTATCATGCAGCTTCATTGCTCAAGTGGTAACAGCGATATACTATTGTTTTCTTTTTAATAATCTTACATTGGAATTAAAAAAAAAAAAAAAAAAAAAAAAAACACGAAATATTACGATATAATCTTACGAAAATTCTAGAAGTTACGATTCACTGTTCCCTTTTCCACAATATTCGTATTAACATGAATATTAATGCAACACCCATTTAGAATTTAAATTCAAAATTTGAATGAGACAGGAAAGTTTGATTATCATCGTGAAATGCGATTCTTTCGACACGATTTTTAAGCCATTGAAACAAATAGCTTTTCTACGTATTATCGAGCGATGCAAATTTTTTTTTTTTTTTTTGTAAAAAGCGAAACCGTTCGTCGAATTGGACAAAGCGTATCCCATTTTGGCATGAAATTTTGCGGTAGAAAAATATTCATTTATATATGATAATACAAATATTCCAATTTACATATTAAAAGATACGTAAAATATATATATTTTATCGATGATAAAATACGCATTAAGATAAATCGTTGAATATCGTTTTTAAAGGAAAGATGAATTATTACTTGTTCGTTATGAAATGTTCGTACGGTGTAATATTTTTCTTATTCCGTTCCGAGTCGTTGCCTTGGCCGCAGACAAATCACGAAAGTAAGGATCGTTTAACGCGTCTAGGAAAAGCCGGATTTGCGCTAACGTCGGCCTTATAAAATACAATTCCATACTTGCTACAGAAAATATCATTTTTCCATCCATCATATCAGAAACACACCGGTGCTTCCAACAGGAATCACGAATTTTATCTTTATTCTAATTCTCATTCTCTCTCTCTCTCTCTCTCTCTCTCTCTCTCTCTCATTCACTCACTCATTCACTCACTCACTCTGTCTGCCCAACTATTATTTTATTCTTTTATTTTATTTTTTCTTGACATATACTCGGGGTGTGCTAGCTTTCATCATAGCCAACAAATCTTTGATAAATCTAATTCTAATAGCCATTTAAAGTTCCGTTTAAAGAGACAGAAAACTGATCCCAACAAGTTAAGAAAACGAAATCGCATTCATCCCGAACGTAGGAAAAGCGAAGTTGGCTTATGAATTATCCATAAAGAGAGAGCGAAAAAGAGAGAGAGAGAGAGAGAGAGAGGAAAAGAAAAGAAAGGAAGATATCTCGCTCAAGGCTCGCGTCCTCGCCATGTTGGAACTTTGGCCGCGTATACAAACAGCCTCATACATTTCAATGGAAAACCTTGATGGAAATCCCAACGAAACAAACTTTTCTTACCGTGCAAAACGAATTACTACTACTCGTTCAATAACTTAACGAGCTCTCTTTTTCCATCAGTTGATAAATACAAAACTAAATTCCCCCACGTAAATCGTTGAAATATACGTTCCAAAAAAGATTACCGAATATATATATCATATAATGAATGTTCTCACATATCCCTGACTCAACTCGTTGAGCTCGCAAAACAAAACGTGTTGTTCGTTGTTCACGTTCAACCTTAGTATACGATCTTCAATTCTTTCTCATTATCTTTATCTCCTTATCATTTGTCTTTCGACGAAAGATGAAACAAGGAAAAAAGACAAGTAAGTAAGATTAAAAGACAAAGAACATGTGTCCTGGGGTCAGTTAAAAATGAGACCGAGACATCAAGATCTAATTTGATGAATTTAATCGAATTAATCGAAAATGGACGTGGTGTACGTACATAAAGTCAAAGATAAGAAAAATAAAGGAGTAATATAAATATAACAGGATTTTCGTTCGGTTGCAATTGATCGAATTAAATACGAGTAAGTACTAGTAAATATATCGTTAATCCGGACAATATCTTTCTCTTTCTCTCTCTCTCTCTCTCTCTCTCTCTGTCTTTCTCCTCGCTTTTCTACTCCCAAGAGAAAATACTTTATCCGAGGAGTTAGCGAAGTACAACGAGTTACGTCCAATATCAAAGGTAAGCGGAAAATTTCACGGAGCATTTAGCAACGTCTAACGAGTAATCGACGCTTCAAACTCAACCAACGAACGTCAAAATATAGCAAAGTAATCCGATTTCGTAGGATAAACCGGTCGATTCTACGCGTCGACGAACAGACAAAAGGTAAAACATAGAAAGGAAAACGAACATACTTTTTACGAAAAAAAAATTAAAAGATTTTCTTCTTTTTTTTTTTTTTTTAACTCTGAGATTTTGATCTAGGAAGTAAAAAAAGACATATTATTTACGAACAAAAATAATAGATAGGAACAAATATATGGAAAGCTCGATGGAACGAACGTTTAGTTCAAACATTTTTTCTTTTCTTTCTTTATTTTTTCTAAACATGAAACGTTACATGTGACTTAAAAAATAAAAAAATAAAAAGAAAGAGAAGGAAAAGTTAAAATCAGAAAAATAAATGGAACAAACAATAAGGGTAGGTACACGTACTATGCATATAAGTACTCACGTCGATACTCGTTTCAAGTAAGAAAAGGATAGACAGGATTCAATGTAAATCAAGGTAGTACCATGAACGCCAAACACATCTGGGTGCTTTCGTTAAAATCGCAATGCCTGCATTCGACTGCGATATTTTTCTCTACTTTCTTCATTTTACGCTTTATATCTCTCTCTTATACGTGCATACATTTATGCATTTCCACGGTGAACATGTGGCAACATATACACATATACGCGCAAAACGTAAAACACCTAACATACACAAATGAAAAATCTATTTCACCCTTCTTTTCGAATTTCGAATTTCGAAATTCTCTTTTTCTTTTTCTTTCTCACTTTATACTTTTCTTTCAGTCGACTTCCTTCTTCCCCTCATCGCATTTTATCCTCTTATTCTTCTTACAACATATATTTATCTATCTATTCGTACGTCGATTTATTTATTTCTCTCTCTCTTTCTTTTTTTCTTTCTCATTTGATCAACTCAATTTCGCTACGACTCGTAATGCTGGAGAAGAATACTTACTTCTTTATGTAAACGATAATAATATAAATAAACTATATTTTTTATAAGGCGGAAATTACAATTACTAATTAGTCGTTTTTCAATTTCATTTCTTTAATTAACACTTTCGCGAATAACCGTTATCAGGTAAAATTCTTAACAGAACTGAACACACACAATTTTTACAAAGTAGACTGTCAAATCGTATTCATTTAAATGGATAAAATTATATATCTAAATATTGGTTTATCACATCGTATTCATAATTACCCATTATTTACGAATTATTACTAAAAATCTAAAAATTTTTAAATAACGTAAAACTAAATTTAGAGATCTATATTACCAGTCACGAAAGTGTATTAATAAAATAATATAATAAAAAGATCTTGTAGCGTGCTTGTAAGCCGGTAAGGTAAACAAATGAAAATGAAATAAACGAAGTACGCTTTTATGATATCGTATCAGTAATAAAAATAATCGAAAATCAGTAAAGAATAGATTTCCAGTGACTTTAAGCGTTACAATACAGATGTCGAATTGACGAAAGTTAGACTTTGAGAAGTCTTGAAAATTCCAACAACGTCTTCCTTTACGGTTTCCTGCTTCTGTTATGAGACTACCCTAACTCTCTCTCTCTCGCTCTCTCCTATTCTCCTTTCGTAGTTCTCCACGGATTGTGTGCCATTTACAAGTAAGTCTAGTCAGGCGGCGTGTTCAGTGAAACGCACCATTGAGTCGTGCAAAAGCGACGATGAGAAAGATACGGAAGCGTAAGTTCGATCGAATTTTTCTTTATCTTAAAAGAGAGAGAAAGAGAAAGAGAAAGAAATAAAGAAAGAAAGAGAGAGAGAGAGAAAGAGAGAGAGAGAGAGAAAGAGAGAGAAAGAAAGAGCTGGAACTGCATTGTTTCAAAGCTAGAATGGCATCTGTAGCACCGTTACGACCCAAGTGTCATGAGAGATCTTCCAGTCTCTTGGTAGAAAGGAACAGAGAAAGAGAGAAAAAGAAAAAGAGAGACAGAGAGAAGAATGGGAAAGAGAGAGAGAGAGAGCGAGAGAGAGAGAGACAGATACATTCGCCTTGGAATATAAGCGAGACAAAAAATGACGACCCACTTTGTAAATTTTATATCGCGAAAATTGAAACTCCCTTTTTCCGTCTACTCTCTTTCGAAGCCTTCGTCTCGAGATCACCGAGAGTTCCAATTCGATCGAACGCGAGCGTCCTACTTGTAACGCTTCGAGAGGAATAAAATAACGTAAAACGATATTTCTCTACTTGGTGGAAGTTATCATTTATACGTCCTTTACGTCTGCAAATGCTGGAGAGTTGAATTTTTCTAGTTTGCCTGGTCTTGGCGTACGCGTTAATGGAAGAGACCGTTCGTGCCATAAATACAACCTCTAACCAATGTGCATACACACTCACATTATATATAAATATAGGTGATATACGTATATACCACCTCCGCATACATACTTACATAGATAGGTATATATATAGGTAAGTAGAAACCGGTTACCCCGGTCAGTCGTGGTAATTTTTATCGCGAACGGTTACAGACAGCTTCTCGAATTCACGGGAGCATGACAAAGAATCGTTCGGTTCTAATGATTACGCGAGCAAACACGTGAGAGATAAGATTTTTAAATATATACCGATACACGTTTTAAAGGTATACCAACCAGAGGTTTGGCCTTGAATAAGTGAACGTTTTAAATGAATGATTGATCGCTGGAATACACGTAACACTATACGTCACCAAGATATTATTTTAATGAGCAATTTCTAAAACAAAACAAAAAAATAAACTTGAGAATGAATTGATTAAAGTTGATTGAATAAAAAAAGAAAAAAAATTAATTATACTTTTAACGTCTTTTATTTATTCACCGATTATTATCAGTCTGATGTTCAACAAGAAAATTCTTCGTATTGTAGCAAACTATACTAATGAAGAACATTGCAATACTCATGGACGCTCATGGTAACGCCCGCTTCACTGTAAGTACCGGTTACGGAGACCAGCGTTGTTATTCTACCGTACACATCGTACCAGACCGGTCTCTCTCGAACTCACGTAAGCGTAGAAGGAACAAACGGTCGGCCTTTCGAATAATTACGTGACCGTAGTCGTAGCTAGCTAGGTTCATGCCCTTTTGCTTGTGTTCACTAGCTGCTTCCTTTTTTGTTCGTTTGTATGTTTACTTAAATGCGTATTTCGTGTCACTCGGTAGCAAATTCACATCTTCCTATTCATTTTCCACGTTAGGACACATACAAATACAAAAAAAAAAAAATGATCAAGGATTTTCTGTTAAGTTTTTATCGATAACGATTACGAAAATAAAACCAAACATTAATTGATATTTTAACAGGATTTTCATTATTTTTAATCGACCTATTCGAATGAAAATAAACCATCTAATACGCATACATATATATATATACCGTAATGTGATATCACACGGATCTTAAAACGTTAATTAATTACTTGTAAATTATTTACTTGGTAATAAAGTTGCAACACTGGTTCGTAAGAACTGGTAAGAATAAAAGAAGCAATTTATATCGGTGACGTTAATCTTTTTCGCGCGATAGAACTCGAACTCTAACAGGATATTATCGAAAAGTATATACGAATCGACAATCGATTCGGATTTCGTAAGAATCGTTGACGGTGAGGAAAATAATGTGAAAAGGCAATTTTGTTAGAAAGAAAGAGAAAAAGAATTAAAGTAAAAGGAAATAGAAAACGAGAAAGAGAGAGAGATTCAAAAAGCAATTGAGTAGACGAAATGAAATTGTCAATATTGTCATGCATATTTTATTATTTTCTTATATATATGTACATATATACACATCCACGGACGCACACACACGTATTACTTCGTACACGTTATGCATAGGCCATCACGAAGATGACGAAAGATTTGCGAATATAAGATGGAAAATGATATCTCTCTCGGCTCTACGGGATTTATATCGGTAAGTCGAAACAGGTGTCGCATATCCACGAGAAATACTTGCAAAGAGGATTTCGCGGAGTGATAACTCCAAAAAGGGTGGGGGGGATTTTGCACGTCGATGTTATCTAAGTTACGACTCGAAGCGTAAAATGTGTATAATATGCGCAGGCGCGCGTGATTAAATTACAAAAACGTATAGCTGCAACGTGTATATATATGCATACGTATACACAGGCATCTAGAGATGACTATATAATAAAATATTGCATAGTATATTTACAGTATAAATATTGTTTGTATATTCTTTTTCTATATTGTTTAAATCGACCAATCGCTGATACGGTCCTTTTACTTCTTTACGTTCCAATGACTAGGATGGAAAAAACCTCACTAGCTCGCTGGTAATAAAAGTTAGCTTTATATTTCCAGTATTTTTGTTTCATATTAACGATAAAGCATTTCTAAAACAACACGTCTACGTCTCTGTGTAAAGATAAGATAAAATAAAATAAAATAAAATAAAATAAAATAAAATAAAATAAAATAAAATAAAATAAAATAAAATAAAATAAAATAAAATAAAATAAAATAAAATAAAATAAAAGCACAAATCAAACATAATATAATCAAATAATAGATTTTAAATAAACCCATCAAACAAAAATTCAACGATATTTATAAGGAATAAAATGTTATTACCTATTGCGGTTGAAAACGAACAATTTTCTAAAAAAGATCGTTTACGGTGGGGTTTCGAAGTTCGTCTTTGTAAGATAGATACGATGAAAAAAAAAGAATGGACACGATAAGAAGAAAAATAGAGTGAAAGGAAAGCTAAGATGGGAATCCTGGAAATCCTCTTTTAGAAGATAACGCTGTAAGATTTTACTTGCGTTGAGAGAGCACGAGACGAAGTAATTGAAGGTGCCTAGTCGTTTAAAGAACTTCTTTCGTTTTATCACTAAACGTGCTATACTCACACTACGTAAATCACTAACGCGTTATCCTCTTCTACAAATCTACAATTTTTTCTTTTATCAAAAATAAAAAGAAAAAAAACACAACGACAAAAGATTTTAACACACGAAATATATCACGTCTGTCTCTTACGTGACACAACTTTCAAGATTATTTGTTCGCACCAAAACGTCAAAAAACATTTTTAACAATATTATTTTTAAATTAACCGTTCGACATTTCTTAACAAAGATACAGACCTTTCTTTATTTCAATTACGATAACATTAATGGTAAGAATAACTCTCATTTTAATTCAGCTCGGACATCAAAACTTTGAACACGCCTTGAGAAGATTTTTTTAGAGAGTTTACGATAGTAATGAAAATCAGCTTAAATCTTCTTTGATTTATCCAAAATTATATGTACGAACGTCTTGCAATCAAATTTCTGTATAACAAAACAATATAGTAATAACTATTACAGATTTTTAATTGAATATAAACAAAATATAATAGAGAAAAACACGAGTAAACAATTGATAAGATGACGACACTTCCTGTTTGCAGTTTATTTAACTTACGTCGAACTCCACCAACTAATTCTATCGATTCTTTGTAAAAAGGAGATAATAAGAGAAAGGAAGAGAAAAAGAAAGAGAAAGAGAGAGAGAGAAATAGAAAAGGAGTGGAAAGAATAAAAGAAGTATAAGAGGGAAATGGAAGAAGAAAAACAAAATAACGACCAAGTAAGAAGGAATAAGAGGGTGAGGGAAAAGAAAGGAGAAAGGTAAAGTTTATCTCGATAGATGAGAGAGAAGAAGAAGTTGAAAGAAGAGAACGGAGAGTGAAGAGAGAATAATAACAAGTGGGAGGAGAGTACGAAATGGAAGTTCCGTGAAATCGAGCTTACGTAGAAGACTGAAATAGCAAGAGAAAAAGAGAATAAGAGAGGATGAGAGAGGATGAGAGAGGATAAGAGAGAAAGAGAGAGGCAGAGGGAGAGGAGAAAAAGTTCACGACCTGCTATACTTCGAGCAAGCGTTTCCGCATCTGACATAAATAATAAACGCCATGATAAAATTAAATAGGTGGAAATATCTTAATTTATCTATCCCCAACGAGGTTTGTTTCTATCTTAAATTTCATTTATCTTTTCTATTTTCACCCTTCTTCTTTTTTTTCTTTCTTTTTACCCACTGTCAGCGTAGTTTATCGAGAGCGATAAAGAAATATGATGATTTGCTTAACTGAAACACGACTAGTAGTAGAGTATAACTTCTGTAAAAAAATAAAAAAAATAAAAAGAAATACTTTATAGTATTATCTTGAAAGTTAAAATAAAGAGCGGTCGTTACGCAACATTTAATAATCAACGATTTAAATGGCTTCTAATTTAATCATTCGAAGAAAAAAAGATATAACTAGACGAAAATTGTCGTTTCTTAAGAAACTAATCTAAAAAAGGAGAAAACAGAAAAAGAGATAGGAAATTATAGAACTTGGATGATGTATCGTTAGAAATGTAGGGGGAAAAAAGTAATAAAACTGGAAAATAATATATATGGGACGAACGCCTCCATGCCAAACTTGATAAGCATTCGTGGAAGGGAACTAGTCGGCGGGCCCTGGATAGCTCAATTGGTTAAAGAGCAGTCGCCCGGAAAGCGAAAGATCCGTGGTTCGAGTCCCGGTCCAGTCAGTCCAGTGGTCCAGTTTTTGTTCACGAATCTTACATATATTTTATATTTTATATTAAACTATAAAAAAAACTGAAAAAAAAAATAAAAAACTGCGATGCGGAGGATGATCTTCCTTCCTATTAAAATTAAGAGCTCATATTGGGTGAGAATACTTTTAAGGTGTCTAGGAACCCATTTTTGCGTGGCACTTGAAAAAAAAAAAATAAGTCATTTTTTTGACCCACCCTAAGGTATATATAAGGAAAAAATCAATCTAAAAAGTACATAAATAAATTTAATGAAACTTAAATACGTGGATTTAATAAACATTGCCTCTATTTATTATATGCACAATAACATTTGTCTAAATATTTATTTATTTATTTATTAATAAATAAATAAATTAGTGCGTGTTGAAAGTGGCATATTCCCCACATGTAGGGGTAATATGCCACTTACTCAAAAAAGAACTTAATTTCATGTAGATAAATATCACAAATAATTTTTAATTTAATACTTTTACAGTATATCAAATATAATTTCGATTAACTACATTAATAATTTTAATAAATAGCTTCAAAAAAACGAGATAACAACAATCAATTTGACAAATTTTATGATATACATACAGGACAAGTTTCACTTTCACAACAAGTTTCGTGCATCAATTTTTCACATTTACCACATTGCACCTAATCGCATTTCGGTGCTTTCTTACTATAAAAACTTATGTGGCACACAGGACAAAAGTCTCCACTGACATATTACCCCAACTCATTTTGTGGCATTTTGCCCCGAATGCACAAAAAAATGTTAAAGTAAAAGAAAAGAAAAAATCTTACTTGTTATGTTTTAAAATCAGTGCCGTTATGAAATATTATTAATTCTACACAATATACAAAAACTCATTTTAAGAAAAACGTATAAATATGATAGAAAATAAACATTAGAGTTACAGAAAATTTTAGATTCTCACCAAATTAGTCCAACTGTGTCTAGAAAGCAACTGAAAACTACGTCAGTATACTGTAGTATTTACGCAGTATGGTCAGCTGTATATAATAAACACCTCAATCTTGCTCCTATCGATATCTACTTATAATTATAAGAGATATAGCAAAGTGGCATATTCCCCCGACTCACCCTACATATAAATACAACGAACGTCATCGTAAAGTTAAAGAGCATAAAAGTGACAAAAGTTACAAATTAGTTTTGATTCTTCTATTGAACGGCAATCTTTCTAATCAGAGAAAATCCCATACCCTTGAGAATACTCCCGTTGGTCACAATACTAGAAACCATTCGATAATGAATTTTTCAAATAGATTCTACCTATAGCTCCCCCTTTTCTCAACTCTTTCTTAATTGGACGTCACTTTTTAAACGTGCGGAGCTCCCCTGATTAGTTTTGAGTGTTTCCATTCCCGTTAAAAGGCGATAATAAAAAAGTAACAGAACGATCTACAGAAAGTCACGTTTTCTTTCGTCTCAAGGCTTAATTCTAGGCACTACGATAATATGAAAAATCGATTGGAAATACGAGAGAAAGAAAGAAAGAAAATTATACGAATTAACAATCTTTTTACCGAACGTCTCGTATAAGTAAATAAGAAATATAAATCTCGTTTAAAATGTTCGACCTGTGTAAAAGCATTTGAAATTAATGGAAACGTGCTTCGGAATCCCAAGAATGTGCCTTTTCTTAATTTCATTTCATTTATTTTAACCGTTGGGGATTTTCTCAGTGGGTTAAGGAACTTTAAACGAACTTATCGAAAAAGATACGTAGACATTTCAAATAAAACTTTAATGGATTCCAGTAATGTAATACATTTATATAAAACTGTTTCTCTTACTCTCTCTTTCTTTTTCTCGATTGGACAACCTGTCCTAATTTCACTGATTTTCAGAGAACGAAATGCATAAACGATGTAACGATATTGCTTGCTTGGATTCCTACACATAAGTACATACTTACACATATGCACATATACTTACATATACGTATACTTACATAAATTCGAATATCGAGCCATTTAACTTAAACCACAGCAAATAAGCATATGCATATGCGCATAACGTGTGCATATACGGAATCTGGTATATTCCATCCTTTCGTCATTAATCGAATAACGCCACGGATCTAGAGACTACCGTACGATATCTCGTAACACATCACGATTGTGGCATTAAAGCGTTACATTGATTCTCTCCTTGGTACGTAGGATACTACGTAACGCTGACGTCTTACACTCCCTCGTCTCATATCTATAGGGTGTCTTATAACTAATTTCTAACTGCTACCTCGTTCGTGATCATTTCAATTATAATCGACGTTTTACTCCTTGAAGTTTAATTAATTCAACGACTTCGTAACAAAGTTCATTTGTACATATGTTCTCGTTAAAGTTTATAATTTGGTTAATTTATAAAAAATACCAATTGTATTACACAATTACCTTTTTCTTTTTTTATACTGTCATCAATACAGTTATTTCGGTGAATTAGATTTTATGTTTTAACGATAACATATATCTATATACATAAAATGATATTCTTTTCTACTAAAATCAGTTCGCTTTACCGTATTCATCGTTGTTTCTTTTTCATGAGAAATACTAAAAGATGAAGTTTAAAGTATCGATCGTACGATGAAGCAAAAATGTAACTGTTCTTAAGTCTTTCCGATAATACCAAGAAACTTTCACCAAAGTAATTTTAGCTATATCATAAAATACTAACACAGATTTTCAGACAATTTTAAGATAGAACACCGTGTATAGACGAAAGTGCATCGAGTCAATGTACCAAGGAGTTGGATCAATGAGACTGATTACTCTCTCTACCTCTGTCTCTGTCTCTCTATCTCTGTCTCTGTCTCTCTATCTCTGTCTCTGTCTCTCTCTCTCTTGTTAAGTTAATCGTTGATGTGAGACAGATCCTGACTCTTCTCACTCCTTTCTCAGCTACTTCTTCTTTTTTCGATTATTTTTGTTTCTTCTTCTTCTTCTTCTTCTTTTTCTTCTTCTTCTTCTTTTTCTTCTTACTTGACTTGCTGGACACGACTTTCGAGGAGTCGTTTCGGGCCCACCGTTCTGTTTTGTTTCGCGCCACTGAAGTCGCGTTCATCGAGGGAATTGAATTAAATCGAGTTGAATCGAATTTGTTGCGTGTAGTTCACGGTCGTATACAAGTAAGTGAAGAGAAATAGAAAGAGAGAGAGAGAGAGAGGGAGAAAGAGAGACAGTAGAATCAGCGAATGCGCGCCGGAAACAAGTAATTGCACTCCCGTGACGCACGTCTTCTTCATACTTCGTGAAGTTAAGCTCTCTACAATTGATGCGTAGCGAATGGCATATGGGAGAAACTCAAGTGCAAGGTTAGACATACGAAGCCGCCGAGCATTCGAGCTCAAATGGCTAATTGAAGATTTGCTATGAAATATAATAGATAAGAAGAAAATTGACACAGAAATAATAATTGAAAAATATCAATGATTTTTTATCTTTTAATAAATTCCTTCTGTCTTTTTCAAAAATTATTCAGTCTTCTACGAATTTCCCCCCCCCCCCCACAATCTCCCAATAATAAATCATCGATTATAAATTCATCAAAATATTGTAAGATATTTTAATACCCTAGTAGCATACATATTAATGATCAAGATATATATATATATTTAATAAATCTGAGGCCGTGGTTACGTACTTGACCTCATTCGTACGAGTGAAGGGATACGACGACTTATTGGTAACGACTCTCACATGGATATGAAACGCTGATAAAAATCATTGAAAAAAAAAACTTATCGATAACTCTTATCATTATAATATTTTCTTTTACTTTATCTAAAAATGAGGTTTTTTTTTCTATGTTTTACAGCACAATTGATTAAAAAAATTTATACAAATATTCTACGATATATATATTTTTATACTCTTAATAGTAAAAATAGAAAACTTTATCAATCGTATTTTTCAAAGACAATCTGAAAGAAACTTGATAATACGAGGATGATATCTGGTAGTCTGAAAAGTAATTCGGTGTTAAAGGAAAAATCAACTAAGGTAAGATACGATATCTTTTTCCTTCCTTTTTTTCGAACGTTATGTCGTCAAATCGAAGAAGAGTTCGATCTATTCCAGGATGAACACCTGAAAGTCACTTTATACGTGCTACCAGAGAGTAGAAAAGAGTAGACAATTCCGACCGGTCAAACTACTCTTCTCCTCGGCGATTGACCTCTCTCTTTTTCTTTCCTTTTCTTTTCTACTCTTATACGCTCCCCCTTCCCCTTTTTCTCCCAATCGTGTTCTCTTTCTGTTTCTTTTTCTCTCTCTATCTTACACACACTCTTCTTTTTCATGAGAGATTCTGTTCGTTGTCCTCGTTGCACTCATCAACGAGTTAAAGACTGT
This sequence comes from Polistes dominula, assembly GCF_049000335.1. Taxonomy (NCBI): domain Eukaryota; kingdom Metazoa; phylum Arthropoda; class Insecta; order Hymenoptera; family Vespidae; genus Polistes; species Polistes dominula. Next base: position 7,320,663 of record NW_028300915.1, read on the forward strand.
AACCAAAGAATCGTTCCAGACACTAGGTTCTCCCGCAGATTTTCTTTAACGTTTCGTCACATTTCAATGTCGTGTTTTGAGAGTTAAAAACTACCCTGGGGAGGGTTGAATCATCCTCAAGAGAAACTAAAAGGAACATTCTGTGGCCATGTGGACACTTAAATTTGACGAGAAGACGACATTAATGAAATCAAATGAATAGTAATGAAATATACAAAAAAATAGAATAAATTAATCATCAATATGTTATTTATATGGAATAGTGAATAATTGAAGTAGTATTTGTAGCGTCATTGTCAATTTAAAATAATCACTATTTTCTTGCAATATAATATTTTCAAATTGATATGCGTAGAAACATATTTTTAAATTATGAAACTTTTCCAAAGTGAGATTTTTTTTCACTCTCCCTCTTACCGGGTTCGAGTTACTTATTTATTACTACCAAAGTGGTTGCATTTACTTACCACTACTCTGATGTCTCAACGCCATATGATTTTGGTCTTTTGTTTCTCCGGACGGATTTCACCCATTCGTAATACAAGAATAATAAAATATTTATTGAAATGTAGAAGATTTAATTAAACAGATAATTAATTATTTAAAAAAGAAACAAATAGGAAATCAATATTATCAGACTTTTTTCCATTGAATATGTTAATTAACTTGCTCGTTTATAAATTGGAGAACTTTCAACGAGAGTTGAAATATTAGTACGATTATCTTTTATAAGGAAAGAAATATTTTGCATGATTAACTATATCATATGTTACTTACTTGTTGAGATATTACGATATTTAACATTAGGTGCTGTTCCATATATACGATCGTGCTAAAAATCTGATTGAAAAATATTACGATACGAGACTAAATTTGCGAATAGCATTAATAAAAAGGAACAATTTCCAATTGATTGTCACTTTATATGATGCCCTATGTATTGTATGCCCTGAAGGGATTGCTGTTTATTTATTATGAGCGTTAATGTATGCTTCTGAATATTGAGCGTCGTTTAAAAATACTACGTATTTATGTATTTATATGTGTATGCATTATATGTACATAGAAATATACGTATATCTATCTATGTGTATATCAATTAAATTATATGCACCCGGCCGCATTCGTTTTCTCTTGGCATTTATGACGTTATATTTCATTACGTTATTTTCGGTTTATAAAGGACAAACTGAAATATATGGCTAATTGAACTGTGATTAATCGAGAAGGGGAAACAAACGACGCCTATTTTAATTATATTGAGTATGAATGATTAATTTTCCATGGCAAGAATTTTTCTATCCGAATGAACCATAATTGTGATATTCGTATCATTAATACGAGAGGTTAACTTTAAATTAAAAAAAAAGTATGGTTCTCGATAAGTCAAAGAAATTTACTTTATATTTTAACACGAACGATCATTTTTTACAACAGCATGCTTTTATAATATTTTTAAAATTATAAATGTTTCCTTCTTATTTCCAATATCATCATCATCGTGATCGTTATCCACGACAGCTTTAATCAAATATTATTCAGGAAATTTTTATATTTCCAAACAAATTGCATCACGAACATTGTTATCTCCGAAAATATGATTCTATTATTGGGTACGATTACGGGTTATTGTTTCCAATGGGAGACAACGGTAAACTAAAGCTCTTGTTTCTTTCTCAACATGTTAATTCCACGAGTACCAAACGTGATTCGAAAATCTCATACATTTGTTTTTTATCATTTTATTTGATACAAAAGGAGAAGATATGATCAATTATCTAAGTCTCAATTGCATCGTACTTCGCAAAATAATAAAAAGTAAATTAAAAAAAAAATAACAAAGAAAAAGTTAAAAATTAACTCAAATAAATATCTCGAAAACTTTTTTATTCTTCTTTCCGGGTTCTGGAGAAGAAAATGTTGCCTTATTTTTTGTGAAATCGATTTTACGTTTTAAACTATGCATTTGAATATTCCCGATAAGATAAAAGTCTGTTTGCTCTTCCAATCCTCGTCTTGTTGCATCACGTTTCAAACGATAGTTTAAAGTGGTACTCAAAATCTGGAGCACGATAGTGTTTCTTTTCATTAATATCTACAAGGACGATCATAATTTTGAGAGTTGTTTGCATTTCAGTTTTGTTTAATATGATTAAAAGAATGACAATGTTTTATTTTACTTTTTTTGTTGTTTAATTTATGAATCATCAATTAAAATATTATTCTATACTTGTGTATTTTTTTCTGAACGATTAACGAAAGTTCCTATGTGTATTTATGCAGTATATTTTATCTAAATTCTTACTTTGTCAGACAACGGGTTGATGGCGTAGGCAAAAACCACTTCGTGCAATGATCTGTGAGTCATAGCAGGAAGAAAACGTAGACACTGACGTCCGCAAAATTTTCCTCTTTTTTTTATAGCAACGATCGATGAGATAATGTTAACACCAACCTTTAACAACTATAACTACCTACGTAAAACGCACATACAGGGTGCGGCTTTTATCGAATCATGTCGTAAAAATATGTTTACATTTTTTTTTACTTTGCATCAGACCTACTTAAGATCATTTACAATTTAGAGTACTTTATTCGTTTTAATTTTAAACTTCATGGGCTAGTGTATGCGCATAAAAAAACATTTTGCTAATGTTACACGCTTTTTTATAGAATTTTATTCGATATGTTATAAATCGTTTATGTATTATTTATAAAATTTGCTCAGATTTGTTTGTAATATTCAAAATGAAATTAATTTCAATCCGTTGGATATTATACTTATTTAATTGAAATATTTTTTAATATAAATCGAGATAAACGAACTTCGATGAACTTTTTTTTTTATTACGATAGGTTGACGAACTTGTAACGCGATAGCGTTTATCATTTTGATGCTTGGTTCAAAGTCATATGTTCTAAGAAGGAATAAGGTAAACGTACATAAAATATATATGTTAATTCGGGTCGAGAAACAGTGAACTTGCTACGATAGATTATTCAGCTCACGTCTCGTGTTGATTCACGTTTCAACGTGGCGCATCAAATCTGATGAGAGATATACAGAAAAATACACACACACACAAAATCTCAACTGATATTATCAATTAAACACCCTCAATAAATGTTTGGTTACTTCTCTTATACAATATTGCTTTTCTATTTATTTATTTATTTATTTATTTATTTAATCATACGAATTTTTATTGATAAATTTTATTACAAATTCTTTTCCATGATATTTTCTTTTTTTATCTTTATTATTTATTGAGATACATAATATTTCAAGCATGGAGAAAAATCCGTTATGGGATCACTGTAAAGGAAGAAGAATGGGAAAGAATAGAAAATCTCCCCCTCAACAAAAAAGGAAAAGAAAAGAAAAAGGAAAAGAAAAGAAAAAGGAAAAGAAATAAGTAGAAGAAAAAAAAAAGAGGAAAAAAGAAGAGAGGAAAATACAGAAGATGGACAGAACGAGAAGGGTGACCGTATAATAAAAGCAACTCTCGCTGTTGCGTCGAAAGATTTCTACGTATTGAATGAGTAAATACAGGTAGAAAAATAAAGGTGTAGGTATTTAGGTAGACATTTCCGAAGGATACGACGATGGTCGGTTCTCGAACGAAGAAAAGAATAGGAATGGTCGAGAACACTTTTCTCTACCTGGAATAGTAGAGATGCTCAGGTATTTCTACGGTAGTTAAAATACAACGTGAACTCCAGCTCTCGACGTTCACGATGTTACAATCCACAAGAAGTGCTATGAATATGCACGTTCAAACCTAACAGCGCTACCGTATTTACGTCTGTACATTTCCTCTCTTCCTTTCTTTCCATCTCTGTCAATTTATTCTTTCCCTTTCTCCCCCTCCCTTCTCTCTATGTTTTTCTGTTTCGTTCATTGACACGTATAAACCTCGACAACCCGGAAAATCTCGCACGAAACTTGTCACTTCCATAATAAATAGATATAGATATATATTTTATTTATTTTTTAAAAACATTCCAAATCCAAAATAATTATTTCAAATTACAATAATCGATAAATACCAACAAATAATATACAATAATATAATATTTTTCGAACGATTCATATTAATTTCACATCAGTGAATCATTTTTCATTTTAATAAATAATTGTAAAAGTCACATATAATATTTATATATCTAGATACATATGTACGTAAATACTTATATACATATGTTAAACTTTTAAAAAGCTACTTTTCTTGATCAGAAGTTAAAAAGGGAAGGGGGAGAAGTAGAAAGTCTTGAATACTAGTTGGCTGTTCGAAAAAGAGGATGGAAGGAAACGTTGAGTATGGGTATTATGGAAGAGAAGAGCAAAGGAGGAGAGTGGAAAGAAGGAGCGGGATGGGGGGGCAGAGGAAAAGAAGGAGAAAATCTCTTGGTCGGCGAAGAGGCAGAGAAACGTACTTTGAGTTTCAGTCTGTTCCAGCTCGATCGCTTGATCTCTCGAGGGCACCTAAGAAACCGTAAAAGACAAAAGGGTGCGTTTAGTTCCAACTCGAGTGTTCACTTAACGCACCGCGTTTTCTCTCTCTTTCTCTTTCTCTCTTTAAAAGTGGTAAGGGTGGAGCGACTTACAAATATACGAATGGGGTAGCTTTGGATAGGAGTTAGTGGTGGGGGGTGTAGGGGGAGGGGTGGTAGACGATGCTCTTTTGTGTAACGCTTTGCACGAAAGCATGGATCGTTCGAACTGCACTTCTACTCGAGTGCATGGTATATCGAGGCAACCCCTTCATCACGCTTTAGAACGACAACGACGACGACAATGATGACGATGACTATGACTATGACTATGACGATGACTATGACGATGACGATGATTTTGACGATACGTTGCACAGAAAAGCACGCGACTTTACAAGTTTCCTCTAATAATCTTTATAGTCGAATTATAATCTGTATTCCTTCCCAAAATTTGTTCAATAAAAAGTATTATTAATTAAAATTTATACTGATCTGACTCTAATAGCGAGTGATTTATTGCTCGCAAAAATCAATTTTTAATGAAAAAAATGAAGTTTGAAAAATTATTATACATATATTTACTTTGAATACTTTCATGCATTACTTTCGTAGAATTTTGCGTGGTCAATTTTACATTATTTTCAATACCTTCTTTAAAAGTATTTGCAAATAACTTCAAATGTTTCTCATCGATATTTGATATCTCTTTGTTTGATGTATCAGGTATAATTAAAAATTTTTCAGTTTAAATAAAAAGAAAAAACGTATATTATAGATATTTCGTTAATAAAATTTAATTCGTACAATACCAAACGTCCAATTACGTTATAAAAGTGTTCAATATTTTTTTTACACAATAAAAAAAAAACAAAGAAAAACGTTACGTTGGCAAATTTTTCTTCAAATTAAACAAAACCCCTTTTCCAGCTCGTACAATAATAAATCGATATCAATAGCATAACGCACGTTTAGTCGGAATTTCGTTCGGAAAATTATTCAGTACGTGTATGATCGTAGAATACCACTACGAGATCGAATGGAAACTTGTCGAAGTATACACTCGTTTTAGACTAGAATAAAGTGAGTTGCTTTTAATTTATTACCTATACTCTGGCCCTCTCTCTCTCTCTCTTTCATTCCCAATCCAATCACTACTATCAACTTTTCAAAATGGGCCAGCTCGTGTGTGAGTTAAATAAAGCTGCTAGCAATTCGATCTGAAGTCAATCAATTCTCGTTCTAGCCCAGGTTTATTCGATTACATTTGCTGAATAATAAAGTGAAGTCGCTGTTGCATACAAAATTCCCCTCTCTCTCTTTTTCTCTTTCTCTCTCTCTCTTTTTCTCTCTTTCTCTCTCTTTCTCTCTCTCTCTCTCTCTTTTTCTCTCTTTCTCTCTCTCTCTCTCTCTCTCTATCTGCATCCAAAATTCCTAACTCTAAAAAAGAAAAATAGTACAACAGAAGGATAGAAAAGAAATTTTGTATTTCGTTTGAAAATTAAAATAAACAAAATTAACCATAAGGCTGGCTTTTTCAAATCTATCCAGAGAGAATCAGTTCCTATACAATTAATTTAATTCATTTTATATCGAACTTTTCTATTCGATATTCACGTCGTTGTATCTTTGTTTATTTGTACTATCGATTATTTATTTATACACTAACTATACACACTAAGGCACACACACACAACACTCATATACTCTCTTCCTTCTTCAGAGCAATAGAGGATTATATTTCTTACACTTTCACCTAAATAAAAAAACATCTTCACTTATCGTAGAATATCTATTTACACTTATAAGAAGGTCGTTTTTACCTTTTCTAAAACCATGTATTTTTCTCTTAATATGATTAAAAACTTATTTATTCTATTCTCAAAATAGCTACTTAAAAACTAACTAAAAGAAAACCATTGGCGTAGGTATCAAACGTACGCATGACGTAAATAAATTTACTTAGTATTTGAACAGTTTATAAAGTTTTTTCTCGCAAAAATTCAAAAAATTATGAATACGTTAAGTTTGAAAAAGAGAAAACAAGAAAACCGTCGCATAAACGTCGCGAATTTGTTCTAATTTCAATTTCGTGGCATATTGTAAACATCGTAAATCTTATTTTTAAGTCGCAATAATGCGTACAAATTGATAACGGAAATAAACGTTTACTGGAAGCTGACAAATGAATATATGTACGTGTAATACAGCGAACGGATACTACTAGCACGGTTCGCGTTTAACGAGCCTGTTTCTTCTAACGTGCTTTTACGAGTGAACTCTACGAGTAGCTAGCTTTAAAGCACGAATGCATACAGCCATCGATTATGGCAACCGCGAAACGTTTAACATCCTCATGTTTACACACATGCTCTCTATATGTACGACTTAGAATTAGTTTCTTTATCTTCTACCGAGATTTTTATGTTCTACCAACAACTATAGTAATCTATATTTTTTTGTTAGTATAGATTATTCTCCAAATCATTTTTCAACCATCTTTATAATACGAAAAGGAAATACAATGATTGTGATATTACTAAATAATGTCACGGATAACCTTATGCATAATTTAACAAAGAATGAACCTTCGGTATGGAATTTTTTATTAAAGGTTGGAATACGTTAACATAAAATATTTAAACGACAGGCTTTATCTTCTTCAGATTTTTTTTACGTCGAAACTTTAACAAAATTCTATAAGTTACAGAGAAGAGAGATTCATAGAAAATTTGAGAGTATACTCTTCTATTGACGAAACATTTACCATTTAATGCAATTTACCCGTTAGACTACTCTTGGTTTTGCAAGAAAAATTTTCTCTTTGTAGAAGAATCGGTAAATCTTTGAGAATTTTTCTGTCATCTGTAAATTTGTGGGATCTAATGACGACGCATCGTTCGACGATTAGGCCAGGTGTAAGATCTTTCGTTCTATATTTTAATTCCTTTATTATTTCCTAACGTAAATACTAATGATAAAGAACACATTAAATTTTTCATCGTCATACTAACGTGCTTGATAATCATTAATAAAAAATTGGTGTAACTTTATGTATATATCCAATTGTTAACAATGCATTCGTAGCGGATGTAACTTTTATTCGTCGTAAATGAATGACTCATAATTGAAATTATTCATTTTATTAACTCTATTTCTTTTTTGCTTCTTTTTTTCATATACCTTTTTAAATAACACCAATTTTTCTCAGAATTCATTTTCAACATGAATCAACTGTAAAAACATTTGACGATGAACGATGTTTCGGAGAATATGACACATAAGTAGAAATACATCTTCGTTATCCATGACTACTATGCACAAATCGACATTTCCATACGATATTGCAACTTCGATGATCTTTGGATTCGGTAAATAGGTCAAAGGCATTAGGTTTTTAATCGATCAGCTAGACGCTCGATGATGCGAACATTGAGATTTGCGTCAATAAGATAATCTTTCACCCTCGTTATTAGAATATTATCGTCGATCTCTTCTACATCAACTTGAGACTAGTTTATTAACTGCTTTTATAATATAATAAAATTCGTACAAAAAAAAGAGAGACAAAAAGAAATAGACAAAAAAAAAACGAGTACATCGTCTATGCTCAGTCAGTTATTATATTTCCATTTTATTTTGGATGTAAAAATTAGAATATTTTTCGAATTTACTTACTATTGCTCGATAAAAAGCATTGATAATAATGTACGAAAGTACTAACAAAAAATATACTTTTCCCAAAGTTGATTTTTCTTATGAAAAATTTCTTTGACGAACAATAACTCATATTAACATGAGTATAAAAGTTAGTAATTATTACGTATATATGTAAATATTAATTAGGTAATTGAAAAAAAATTAATTACATAACATAAATATTAGTTAATAATTTTTGTGTTGAACATTACACGATATAACTTTAGTTACACGCGTAAAGATGGCAAATATAACAAATTCATAAGTTCATTCGACGATCTTTCATTACGCAACGTTTCGCCATATTTTCGTTCATAGAGTAATTACGTTAACAGCATCATTTTAACAATGCGCAACTTTATTAATGTCCATTGTATTGTTAACATAAATTAAATATGATATTATTATTGTCAATACGTTTGAATAAATTAATTATTCGATTCGTATGGAAAATAATTATAACGAAAGAAATTACACATTTCGAGATCAATCATCATTCATTTTTAATGATGATTTTTATTAAATATTAATATTATTAATTGATTGATTGATTAAGCCAATGTTTTAAGCTAGTTCGAATACGAAAAATATAATTGTTAATATTTATTCGATCATTCCTATGAATATCAAAAAGGGAAAGTTTCAAATAAATATGCAATAACATTTCTTCCAAATGAAGTTAAATATGTGTTCTTATCAAAGATAAACGCGGGAATAACCAGATTCATACGATTTATCGCAATTATTGTCTCTCGAAGATACCGGGAAGAAAAAGGGAAAATATTTCAAGATGTTTTTCGTAATAACACGCTCACAATAGTGCAAATCTTATCAGTTGCACAATTGTGCAAACTATGTATGTTTTCTTACTCCAATAATCAATTAGTAATTATTAAAAGAAAAAATATAAAACAATATCAAATCGTACATCAAAAATGGTAAATTATATACGTTGATAATGTCACAAGTGAATTAATTATACATAATAATCGATTATAATACCTTTACCGATGATTATTTATATGCAACAAAATTTTTTACCGTACTTGTTCGAGCATCATTAATTTTTAAGTTATGTATTTTACGTTAAAAAAAATTATTATTATATATAGGTGTATACAAGACTAAAGTCAATTTCATGATCATCAACTCTTACTCAATAGATTTCTAGTTGGAGAAATACTCGACGAATCATCATTACTTACATCCACATAAATACAGACCAAGAACATTCACACATAGTGTATATACGCAGACGTGCGTTAATGCATTATTATCTGTCACTTTAATTGCACTTATTATTATATTTTTTCCTTGATAATCCAACGAAGAATCACGTAATTACGAGCAGGTAACAGTCGACGGAAATGACTTTTGCGCTTGATACTCAAGGAAAATGCAATTTGTCGTGACATAACTCTTAACTTTAACTGCAAAAAACATTGAAAAATTTAGGATCACGTGACGTTATCGTACATAATAATAAATACTTTTATAACACTCGACGTTCTCGAATTGATTCGTTTTCGTCATGTTTAAAAAAAAAAACTTCTAATAAAATTTTGTTTTTCCCCGATCTTCAATAATGATTAACCTAATTTGATATTTTTTTTATGGATAAGAAACAAAAGAAAAGTTTTCCTTCGTAGATTCTATGGAGTTCGAGTTACTGCCATGATGAAGCAAGGAAAGGAGATTGGCTTCGAAGGTTAATTTCCGTCTTCATCGTTGAATGTGTGGGTGGAACAATGTCCTTCACGGTCAACGAACAGGTGAATGAGATTTGTGCCGGCCCAAGCCAACTACTTCGAAAAAGACTACTACTCTCTTCGTTTCGGTAGATAAGCTACCATATATTTTATTATCTCGACGAAAAAGCAGGGACGAGTTTTATCGTCAAAACTACCTTTGTGGTTCTTATCATACAATTTTTCAAAACTATTTTAAAGAAAACGTCCTTACAAAAAAATAGACGATTAATACTAATGTAAGTCTATGAATATAACAAAACTAATAGCTCTTTTTTTTCTTTTACGATAAAATTAAAAAGGTAATTAAGATTATCATGTAGATATGTAAGAAAAATAAAAAAAATAAAAAAAAAATACAAGGTATACGTACAGGTAAATTGTTATATCGCGGAAACAGGAAAAAAAGACACGAATAATAAAATTGCAATGGAAAAAAAAATAAAAAAAAAAAACATTTTCCTTGAACATCACTTATCTCGAAAATCAACTACATATGGTGATTACCCGCGAACAACTTAACTTCGCATTTATAAACGTACAATAGATAAATGTAGTGCGAAGTAAACGAAAGAAGAAAAAAAACATGAGTTACGTCGTTTCGATGATAACAACATACAAAGTTAAATATTCAAAATTACTCGTTACATTTAGAACACAAGTAATCTTCATAATCGAATGTTCGTATTTTTAGACAATCACACGAATTATCAGTAAGATAAATCAAATATAACAGAATACTAAAAACAACATAAAAAGAAAACAATTTTGTAGATACAATTTTTATTACGTTTCAAAAAAATAAAAAATAAATACATTTTTATAAAATTTCAAAGATGAAACTAGAAAAAACTTCTAACGATATTGCATGTCACGATGTAAAAGGCGAACGTAGCGTGAAGGAACTTCGATTCGTGAACTAGAGTTTCTCTCTCTCTCTCTCTCTCTCTCTCTATATATATATATATATATATATATCCTTCTCTATCTTGCTGACTCTTTGATCGAAAACCACACGATTACCGAACGTGATATTTCTCGCTGAAATCGAACTTTGAAGAATCCGTTCCGCATACAGAGAACGATTCGATTTGCGAAAGAGGCGCGTTGCCTTTGTATTGGCAAATTCGAGATCGTAAATCGATAATGTTTTTCCGAGATACATATTGATTAAGAAATGATAAAGAGAGAGTAAGAGAAAAAGAGAGAGAAAAAGAAAACGTTTCAGCTATTATCATTCTTTGTGAGATTATCGAAGATCGTAGCATGAAGTAGATTCGAATAATTTTCGAAAATAAGTTACCTTTTAAAGGGTAAAGAGAAAAAATCTTGGAAACAAGATTGATCCTAATAACAGATTCTCATTGAAGAACAAAGATTAAAACAGAAAAAAAGGCGACCTTTGCAATTGCAATTAATTAAACATCAAGCTTATAGCGCAAACTCTATCACAACATGATTCACCTTTGAATGCTTTCACGTAGATCGCAATAATCTAATCATTTAACAACTACTTACATTTCTCTTACATTCTCTCGTCACTTTTTGTTTACCTCACATTTATTTTTTTTTCACCTAACTTGCTAACGACCAATCAATTCAATTGAAATCATTTAAACACGTTGTAATAACGTAAAAAGGTATATACAGATAAAGTATTGTTTCGTGATAATATCCAAATTATAGTAGCTCGATACTGATTTTACGCTCGAAGAAATGTAATTTAAATGGTCTTTCATGATCGAAAATATTAACTACTGTCATTAGACGTCACGGATGAACACAGAAATAAGAAGTTGCTAGATACACGAACGACTTCGTGAAGTTCCTGTAATTATCGGCACGATATCAACGGAAAAAAACAAAAAAAAGATGCAAAATCGTAACGCGTTTCAAAATGCAAACGTATTATTTTAAACGTTTCCGTTACCAACGATAAATAACGTATAATAATAACAATAATAATAATTAGAAGAAGAAGAAGAAGAAGAGGAAAAACAATTAATCAAATTAGACTCACCTCAGCAAGATATTGAAAGCCATGATCCTCAGCAACCTTTCTAGCTACTTCCGGTCCCCCTTCGATGTGAGCAGCCCACTGATTGGTATAAGCTCCGACTCTGTCTCGTAGAGTCACCAGGAGAGCCAGACACGCAAGTCCAAAAATCCTTCGAGTACACATCATAGCTCGTCGCTGTCCACTCCACCGATATAACACTAATAGCACTATAAAACACTTTTGCTATAGTAGCAGTAGCAGCGATAAAATAATCAGCACCACGACCAGCGCGGTAACCGATGACGATGATGACAATGATAATAATAATAATAATGATGATGATGATGATGATGATGATGATGATGATGATGATGATGATGATGATGATGACGAGGACGACGACGACGACGACGACGACGAAAATGATTTCAACTTCACCTTAACACTTTTATCCACCGATATCCTCCTCCACCAACACCACCACCACCCACCACTGCCACCGACAACACGAAGACCGTGCACCGTCGCCACAACGAATGAACCACGTTGACTGATGTTAGTCCTTGTGTCAGTGTCGATTACGATGCATACGGAATGTCAATTGGGGCAAGAGAGAAGAATACGGGGGAGAAGGAGGAGGAAAAAGAATAATAATAATAATAATAAAGAAGATGAATAACAAGGAAATACAAGAAGATAATATATGCAATAAGGAAAAAATCCCACTAAAGAAAAAAAGAAGAAGCGGAAGGGGGGGAGTAAACCAATCAAAGAGAATTAGGAGGAAAACTACGAGGAGGAGGAGAAGAGAGCAATGAGATAAGAAAGTAAAGGGGAGAAAGAGAGGAATTAATCTAGAGAAGAATGAGGAAAAAAAACACCTGCTCCTACGCGAACCGTCCGCCGACGACGACTGAGCCGTCAGCGGCTCGCCTTGCTCGTTAAGTACCCTCCACAGTGTCGGCCGCCTTTGACTTCGGTCCCCCGTTAACTTCGCGTGCGAAACAGCACGACAAAACGAACGAACGAGCGAATGAGCGCGCGCGCGCGCGCGTACGCACGCACCAGTTTAAATCCCTTCTTCTTTTTCTTCTCAGATAAAACACCAGATACCAAAGTTGATATCTAAATTTCTTCTTATTCTTATTCTTCTTCTTTCTATTTTATCTTTTTTTTTTTTTGCAAGATTTTGCAAGACGTATCCCTCTATATACGAGTACGTGTATTTATGTATATATAAGTGCACGTATATTTCGCGAGATAAGATCAATTTATCTTCTCGAATCGTAACCAACCACTTCCGACCTCGTCGTAACAGCTAACATTACGTCGATTTCGATTGTCTTTGTCTTGATCGATAGATCGACCTAAGATCACGCTACTACAACAACAGATCTGTCGTCCTTTCTGAAGCCAGTCATGATTATAAGAAAGAGAAAGAAAGAAAGATAAATTTCTTTTCCCCCTTTTCTTCTATTTGATACTTTGTTCGAAGCTGAACACCCTCCTTTGCCTCTTCCTATATTTTTCCTTCTCTTCGTTCCACTTGGCGATCACTTTGTCGACCTACCAACGCCGATCTGCAATAAAGAAGAATAGACGGAAATAATCGTAATGCTTCCCCTTTTTCCTCATCTTCCTCCTCCTCATCATCATTCTTTTTCGAACAAAAATTTTTGCGATTATCTTTTATCTCGTGTTGACACTTTGTTAAACCCACCGTTGTGGTGACTCGTCCGATTAACGATTAACTAGTCTGTTCATTTATGAATTTTATAGATAAAGCAAAATACGACATTAATTTTTATCGATATATACAAAAGTTATTGTTAATATATTAGATGAATTATTGATTAATTATTTAATTTTAAAATAAATATCCAGAATAATATAGATTTTGTGCAATTTCAAAGCTACACTCTTAAGAGAATATCCTTTTATAAATACTGTGTATTATAAAAAAAACAATTCGATAATAAAATTTGAATAAGTATTTTAGGAACACCGAGTATATTCTTCGATAAATACCATGCGATATCGAGGCAAGTTAATTGCGGAAAGAACCGGATAAGCCGATTACAGCACAAGCGTTTACAATAATTTTGTTAACGTTAATAATTATATTACATCATTCCCCCCCCTCCCATCAAAATCTTTTCTCGAAACATTTTTCAAAGTCTCTTATTAACTCTGAAAATGTGGAATCAAAATTCGACCCGTAATCTTATCAGAATAGCGAATATTTCAATGAGTATTTATGTTATCACGTGATAAATAAAATATTGTTCAACGACGTATATACGACGACGAATAAGATAACAAATTAGAGCGCGAGCATATAATCGTCCTATAAATACATACAAATATTGTATAACTCTACTTCATCGCCTTATCTCATAAAATTAGATTCTAAAGTTCTATTAGTGTTAATGAATGTGTGTGAGTGTTTGGTCAATTATACGTTGTACTATTGTACTTTAGCAAGTAGTCGTTAAGTCAACAATTCGAAACTCACATTTCTATTAAAGATATTAATACTTCTATATGGTACGGTAGAAATTAATAAGAAAATTATTATCTTTTTAGAACAACAAATGTAAAACGTAATATCACCTAGAAACTTTTTTTAAATATCTCGCACGACGAATTTTAATTGTAATTTCTTATTTTTTTCTTTTATAAAAATGACAAAAAATTGATCGAAAGTAATATTTCAACGAAGATATGCAAAATATAGGGGAGGGGGAAGTTAATATAAAATCGTGGAGATTGCAAAGTTTACTTAAAATATGATATTGTTCAAGATGACATATGTATTGCAGCAAGTACAACACGCATGTTATGTTGTTCGCATCAAAGGGCTACTCGTTAAACGAGTAATGTAATAATTACCCGGCAGATATTACATTCCATGAGTAGAGTATTCTCTATTATGAGAGATCATTTATATTCGCTCCGCAGAAATAACCTCTCTCGATTACTTTAATTACGAAGTTGTATCAACGAAGGTACATATATAGTAGTACTGAGAGAGAGAGAGAGAGAGAGAGAGAGAGAGAGAGAGAGAGAGAGAGAGGGACGGACTAGGACATACTACTTCGGTAAGTCAATACCCACTCCAAAGTCCCATGTTCTCTCGCTAAAGATGTAAATCCTGTTCCGTACAATGGATTAAGTCTAACGAATGCCGAGGAAAAAGGAATGGAATTAGGTCGGAAACGCGTGGGAGTACTTTTCCGATATAAATTATAAAACGTATAGAGCTTAAATATTATATTTGAAAAAAAAAATAGAAGAAAATATAAGAAAACACCAGTTAATAAAAAAAAGAAACAAAAAGCAAACAACATTAGCGAAAGTAAAAAAAAATTTGGATACACATCTTTAAACAACTCACATAATTGTTCGTGTTGTCATACTAGTTTAATTACATTTCACGCATTGATCTATCAAAATTTCAAACTATTGAGAAAAAATCAGTTTGTTTACCGGGCAAACCCTACTATGTTCCAAAAAGGTTCACCTACATACTACTACTATTTCCTACCGACATTTACAAAGTTTTTAACATATAAGATATCTTTGATTAATAAAGTTACCTGGTAATTATAATAGATAGTTAAATTTTTGACAAAGGGGAAAAAATACGAGTAGAAATAATTGTTGCGTATATATATATTTTCCAGCACATTACCGAGCTGTAAAAATTCCACTTAAAGATTAGGAGGAATATTCTGAGAGGCCATAAAATATCAAACAAACTCAAAAATTATTAGGAAAAATCGGTGCGACGGAACCTTGGTGCATTGTCGGGCACTTCGAGGGGTTTCGGATTCTTATGTAAATACATGCGACACCATAAGAAGAAAGGATATTTCTTAGTCTAGACCAGTGGTTCCTAAAGTGGGCGATGATCCTAAAGTCCACAGGTAAACTTTGAGGGTGTGGGAAATGAACTACTAAAAAAGAAAAAAATGTCAGCGGAGGCTGATCCGCGCTGCTATACTACGCTACACAACAATGCCGGTATATCGATACTGTGTCAACAATAATAAAATATTAGAAAGAAATTCTCTTACTATTTAGGCTTTGGTGCGGGTGTGCATTAAAAAAAGTTTAAGAAAAAGGTCATCAAGAAATTTCCAAGGGGAAAGGGGGCGATAAGCAGTATTTTGTTAAGAAAGGGGGCAATAGGACAAAAAAGTTTGGGAACTACTGGTTTAGACAAATTTCCCTTATGCATAATTTCCACTACAATCTTTACTAAAAGCTGTTTCCATAGATGGACTATGATGGTGAATTATGGTGATGGACCCTTCTACTAGTGGTCAATGCGCTTGGAGAAGGAATTTCGGAAACCGATTTTTCACTATAAAAACCACGGAGATAGAGAATAAGGAGAACGATCGCTATAGGCAATTTGTCATACATAGTGTCACCAAAAAAGTAACAAAATACCAATACTTATTTCTGCCATTTGGGTGGCATGGTGATCAACTCGATCCTAGTGACGTACATAAAAGTTAAAACTATAAATTTTTTCACAGATTACTTTATTATTTACTATTGGAGTTGTTATTCATTTTATACTTTTCTTAAATTCCGTAATTTAATAAAATGACAACAAGTATTGCAAAGTTGATTGATTAACCCATTGACTGCCAGACATATTTAGAGCGACTTGCCTTAAATTTTTAAAAATATAATAATATTAAGTTACTGATATAATATTGTAATGTTATTTACAATAATTGATAATTAATATTCTCTACACCATATAAATATTTTATTCAACCTTTTTAATAATTCTTAACGTAAATAACCATTTGTAATTAATCTGAAATTGCAGCACACACTACGAGATATCTCGTAGTTGGCAGTCAATAGGTTAATAAAGTTCAATAATTTTTATTGATTACACATTATTTTAAAGTAGAATAACAATTTTTTTGAACTATTTCTTCATAAATGTAGAACTATAAATGTGTTATATACTTCACATTGAGTAAAAAATGTTATTTTTCATTGTTATTAATTCATTTATTAATAATCAATATAAAATAAATACCATTATTTAAAATTTTTCTTCCTTCATTAGTTTGCTTGTTCGTCAAATTTTAAATAAATAATTTAATAAGCAATAATTACATAAATCTGTTTTTAATTTCAGGTATGTATAAATGATTTTATTTAATATTGTTGAGCACTAAAGAATCTAATCAGCTACAGCGTACTGGAATGAAACTTTATTTATTCTATATTTTGGGGATACTTTTTAGTCCGGGAGCTAGCAACGTTTTCGAGAGGGAATTGGAGATAAGCCAATTTTTTGATATGTCGTTCTTCTTGATCTTTCGGTTAGAACTTGCACTTCTTGGCTGGCCGTAGGTCTTGTGTTTACTAGTGCGCATCCAACCTGCACAGGTAATAATCCTAGATTTTAAAAGAATGTTGAGAAGCCTAATTTTTTATTTATTGACTTTAGATAAATATATCAAGCATACATTTTTTATTGCCATGCACTTTTCTCATTGCTAAATATCTGCCATATGCGATTTTTTTTTTTAATAAAAAATTAAAAATATCTTGGTATTCATGTAATTTTAATATTATGTTATTTAAGTATACAGAAACCAAAAATTAATTTGCCAAGTGTTTATTCGCTTGTTAAACCTAGAATAAGAACGACAAACTTATGAAAAGTATTGCAGTATGATGCTGTAGTTAGAGAGAGACAGTTCAGAGTGCAAGAGAGATGATAGACAGCCACGGTGGCGCAACTGGCAAGTTTACAAGATGATGTTCAGTCCCACACAAATCTTTTGTAGACGATAAACTATATTTGTTATTTTTTATAATATTCAATTTCTGTGAAACAGACCCTGCGATAAGCTTATGAAATAAAATATCATAAAATACTGAAAGGCAGCAAATATAAGGTATTGTTTACCTAAATATTAGGAAATTCCAAAGAGCCATAAATTCCCAAACTATCTCAATGATCAAAGGAACATAATAACTACAGCATCATACTGCAATACTTTTCATAAGTTTCTCGTTCTTATTCTAGGTTTAACAAGCGAATAAACACTTGGCAAATTAATTTTTGGTTTCTGTATACTTAAATAACATAATATTAAAATTACATGAATACCAAGATATTTTTAATTTTTTATTAAAAAAAAAATCGCATATGACAGATATTTAGCAATGAGAAAAGTACATGGCAATAAAAAATTTATGTTTGATAAATCTATCTAAAGTCAATAAATAGAAAATTAGGCTTTCCAACATTCTTTTAAAATCTAGGATTATTACCTGTACAGGTAGGATGCGCACTAGTAAACGCAAGACCTACGGCCAGCCAAGAAGTGCAGGTTCTAACCGAAAGATCAAGAAGAACGACATATCAAAAAATTAGCTTATCCCCAATTATTATTTTCCCGACGTTGCTAGCTCCCGGACTATTTATACACTGCGATCGTTCTCCTTATTCTCTATCTCCGTGATAAAAACCCTCGGAAAACCAGCATCATCACTATTCGCCATAACTCTAACGTTCTACAAGAAACAACGCAGCAGCGAGCAACAACGTAGCAACAATCCATAAAGGAATAACATTCAATAAAGCAATAACAATCGATTCACATTTTATTAAGACCCTCTTGCGATAGATAAATACCATAGTACCGATCAAGGCACCGGTACGAAACAATAATATCGAAATCAAGGAAAAAATAAGATAGAATAGAAGAAGATCTGCGGGAAAAGAAAATGTTGTAAAAAAAAAAATACAGAAAAAAGGAGTAAATAGAAGAGAAAAAAAAATACACACACAGAAGTTCGGATACTTATTTGGTAAAATCGTTGAAGCTTTACGTAATTTTCGCGCTAGTCGAAAGCAACTTTGGTTTGAAATAAAAAGAAAGGAAAAAGAGTTAAAAAGACAAAGAGAAAGAAAAGAAGAAAAAGAAGAAGGACAAGAACGACTATTCGCATTATCGGCATGTTTGAACGGATCTTCGTTCGAGTCAGCTTCCGGAAAAAGGACTCACGTCGTAGAAGAGAGTCGATCGTTCGATAACTTTGGAACAGAAAGAGAAAAAGGGAGAAAGGGAAGTGAAGGGGGCAGCAGATAGATAGGGAGAGGGGTTGAGGAAGAACACCCTACTTCGTACCTCGGAGAAAATTGCATTCGCGGCCTGACCTTCTCCCTTCTAACTCTACTCTCTCAAGTCGCGATGAAGAGAAAAGAAGATAAAAGATAAAACGAGAAAAAAGAAAGAGAGAGAACTCACTGTCGTTCGCTCAGAGAAGTGAATTAAATTCGAGCCCGTACTTATCCTCTTTCTCTAGTGAACGGGTTTCCCTCTCAGTAGCCTTTTCCAAAGCCGAAAAAGCGAGGATGACCGACTGCAGCTTCTGCGTCCACACCAATTCCGAGTCCCTTTTTAATTCCAGGACAAAAGGGTCACCCTGCATATTCTGTGTTCATTCTCTTTTTTCCATCCCTATCTATTTCTCTAACTCTCTCTATATATATATATATCTCTCTTTTCTAACCTCTCGCTTTTTTATTTTTTTTTTATATATTCCTCTTTTCTCTCTTCCTCCTTTCGTTCTCTCAAAGTTCCATTTGCCGACGCCTCGTCGTAACGAATATGGACTTTCGACGTGAGCGCACAAATGAAAACGAACGAGACCGAGATCCTCTCTCAGAGGGTAATAATCCAAGGCCCTTTGCGTCTTTCCATTTGTATAGTCCTTGTAGATTTAACGTATGTTCGAGTTTACACGTGTATACCGTATGTAGAACCTATGTAAATAATATCTTAGTATACAAAATGATACTACTCTGGTTGTAATGCATATATTATACCTAAGACCAATGAGATAATCATTCTTGAGAAAATGAATGGATGAGTATTATAAATAAGAAAATTTATAAATTGTGTTTTATACATAAAATGGCCTTCGATTTGTATTATTTTCATTCAGAGTATTGGTCAATTAATTTCATTTTCAGAATCGATTAACTTACTCTATGCGTGAGGCAAGGTATAAATAACTTTACCGCAGGCCTATGTATAAAAAGGTAGGTCGTTTATTAATAACATTTGCGGAGGACCTGTACGTTTTGTTTGAATAAAGTATATTATACATTTTTTTTCTTTTTTGTTTGTTTGTAAGACCACAATTTTATTTCTATTAAAAGGTACACAGTTAAAAATACTTACTAACATAAGTAATACATTCTCTTTCATTTAGAGGCGTCAAATTTATAACACAATTTGTTTCAATCTTTGATTATATAACATATATGTTATTTATTTTATACATTTCATAAAAATCTGACTGTTAGTTTGGCAAAATATATTTGGCGAGTTTTCTAAAAATAAAATTTATTCATATTTCATTCATTTTCACCCGCCGGGTTTATGAATAATTGTTCTGTGACCCGCAATAAATGTCATTACATGTTAATAAAAATCCCGACAACATTTTTATAGAAATTGGTATGCGCGTTACGTATATAACATATATGAGTACAACCTAAAAGAAAAATATTAACGTATATTTCAAACGAACGAACAAGAAAGAAAAAGATAAAGAAAAAGGAAGGTGAAAATGAATGAACGGATTTAAGAGTCAAAAATTAATTAGCGTCTCGAAATAAAAAAAAAAATAGAAATTAATTCTGATAACAGATTACACGCGAGAACAGGTGGTTGTGCAAACGACGGTTTTCGTTCACCGACAACCTGAGGTTATATCCAAGGGATTAACCTTCATCGATCGAAAGATTCGGCCGGTAAGCAGTAATTGCAACTATTTCTAAAGCAAACCTATCGCTTTACTGCATGACTTGTAATGAATAGAAAATCTGATTGAGAGAAAAACGATGATAAATGTAAATATTCTAGAGAAAATAAATATCATTGGAAGAGATCAATTTTCAAACAATTTTTCTAAAGATTTATTTTTTAGATATTTCGATCAAATATGAAGGATTACAAAAAAATAATCATTGTAATTGTATGAAAATAAATCCAAAAGTGGAATATACTTTTTAAAAGCCGTTTAATTTAAATATTATTAAAGAGATATTTTTCTCGTTTAAATTAACATATAATATATAACATACACACACACGTATATACATATATACAGAATCGTTTTAAAAAATAGATAAAAATATAAAAAAAAATAATATATAGAAATATAATAATAAAATAGATATATTATTTGATCCTTTTTTTCCTTAATAAGAATTAATAATTCCTCGATTTAATCCAAAACTATTCTTTATAATTTAAAACGAAAAAAAGTCAGAAGAAAACGATACTTTAATCGAATGGAACAACGAACGAGCTCGCTGAAGCGTAATTCACACTTCGAGAAGAAAAGAGTCCAGATGAAAATAATATCAGTTATCAACGCGCCAGAAAACGATAGAATAATAATTTAGAAGATTAATAGGATTTTTACCGTACCCATGGGTGGAGTCACTCTGTTCCATCCCGAAGGATTTAGTTTATATAGAGCACATACGTGACCGTGATGCCTTGTAGGAGCTTAAATCTCTGAGTGAATTTTTCCATGCTGACGCGAAACGAAAACAGATATATATTATTGGTCACGTACAACGATTCGTTAAAAACAAATCGATTGCTAATAGCGAAAAAAAATCATTTTACTTCACTTTAACCAACAATAAAGTATCGGTAAATCTTCTTCCCTATTACAATCATCTAAGATTAAAGATTAAGAAAAGCTTTTTCTAAGATCGTAAAAAAAAACTTCGAACAATGAATTTTCATTCTATATGGTTGTTCTATATTTTCGTCATAAGGTAGTAGTATATACGTCGTCGTAAAAGATAAAAAGATTTATTAGGAAAGAAAAAAAGAAAAAAAAAACAACAAAAATAGAATAAAAGTGTCGATTTAAAGGAAAGATAGGAAGATACAGACCATCCGCACCATCTTCTTCTAGGTCGTTCTCCATAAACCCCCATAAAACAAAAAAAAAGAGGGAAATGATCTACACCCTTATCTATACGGTTTTTAAATCTTCGAGATGGAAATGACGAAAAAAGAAAAAAGAAATACAGTGAGAAAGAAAAATAAAAAGGTAGACGAGATGAATACACAAGTTGGAAAAGAGATGAAGAGAAAACGAGCGGGTGTAAAGACTTTTTTCGTAACAGGAAGCTACTGGGAGTGGGGAGCGGGGTCATGGTCGATGTTCAAACGTAACAGACGCATTCTCGTGCTGCATGAGAAAGCAAAACAGAAAAAGAAGAAGAAGGAGAATGAGAAGGAGAATATAATACACGGTACGTTAGAAACCGGCCTGCCTCATCGTTGTTCGGCTTGTTCGTTAAGATAGGACTTTAAATACATTTCGTATATTCCAACGAGCCAAGGCAGAGTTGTGTTAACTATTAACGACTTAATACTATATGCATTATCAACGAAACGCAGAACGATGAACCAAATATATATATATATATATATATATATATATATATATATATATATATATATATATATATGTATGTACACGTAAGTTTATATACTTGGTTAGTACGTGCCTACTGGTCCATTTCTATGTCCAAGGACATCGGTCGATAGTCCGAAGAATAGAATCGACTTTGAATTTTTTCCAATTTTTATTTTGTACAAATATACGGTATAAAAATCAAATGCGTTGTTTTAATCAAACAAATCTTTTCGCGGATTTGTTAATCACAGTATTTAAGTAAGAACAATACAACGAGAAAGAAAAAGAAAATAAAAAGTTAACTCTTTATATTTTTAAAAGTATTTGTATAAAATACCACGAGAAAGCTAAAATATATGGAAACATCGCTACATGATACCATTTAAGCAAATCCTTATTCGAATTTTCTTGCAGTAAATAAAATTAGTTTAAACGCGAAATAGAGAAATAAAGAGAGAGAAAAAGAAAGAGAGAGAGAGAGAGAGAGAAAAATATTTGTCTGTAGAACGAAGCAATTTCTTCGAGTATTAGCGAGTAGGTTAAATGTTTACACGCTCGTAACTGCTTTGGAAATTCCTTCTATTGCTCTCCGATAGTCGCAGGAGACTATAATTCAGAGCTAAGAGAAACATCCTTAATCCCACGAGTATTCTACAATATAGTAGATAAACTATTCTGATAACAGATATCTTTCAACACTGTAAAATATGATCGATATTGTTAGAGATGAAAATTCAAAAATGGACCCCCCCTCTAAATACTTTTAAATCAATGTTTACTTAACATAGAACAGAAGTTGGTATTTAACAAAACAAAACAAAACAAAACAAAACAAAACAAAACAAAACCAAAAATATTATACTTTTTTAACGCGAAACGAAATGAAAACAAAATAAAAAGAAAACGTATATTTTATATCGATACGTTTAAATGTAAATACTTCGGTCTACTTTCGAAATAAACTCGTTTCCGCGATTCGTTTGGTATCTAGTTTTGCCTCAAAATAAATTGAATAATATTAAAAAAAGATCAAATTTCGTTCACAACTTTTGTATTTTAATTTCGCATCGTTACTTTAGAATAAAATTAAAGTTTTTCCGTAAGAGTCTTGTGAAAATATTGAAATTTCTCTTATTTCCTACGAACATTAGAATAAATTAAAACGACGTCGATTATGTTAGAAAGCTACGAGTAAAACGACCACAAATTCATTTACTCGTTTAACAATTTTTGCATTTAGAAATATTTTTCTATAAACGTTGGATTATAAATATTTTAATTATGTGTAAATTGGTAGAGTATTGATTAAACAAAGTTTAATCAATAAAATATAATATTTGAAATGTTTTATTATATATGAAAATACATAAAATATAAAATACAAATTATGTCAATAAACTATTATATAAATTCTACTTATTAATGCAAGTAAAATAAATATAAATAATATAAAATAAATATATGTATAAATATTAGGTTGTTCTGAAAAAAATTACGGTTTCTTTTTTCAATAACAAATGAAAGACTGTTTTTTTCATATTTAAGATCCAAGACGTTTTAAATTATCTCGAACGATCGAATTTAATAGAATAACAATTTTTAAGTTAACAACTCATTCACTAATGTTTTTGATTTAGCCGTTTTTAAGCTTCAACTGGAAGATCTAATGATGTTATTATAAGTGCATCTATCAAATTAAAATTGTCAGAAGAAAATTTAGAAAAAGTAAAGTTACTATTGGCTAAAGTTACGATTTTCTTTTAACAAATCTTCTTCTTAAACGGCACATAATTTTTTTTCTCTAAATTTAATATATTTATTAATATTTTTTCCTATTTCAATTGTTTTTTCTTTTTCTTTTTTGTTATTATTGTTACATTAAAAATAATGAATTCGTTCCATTCAAAATAGAGATCGTCAAGGGCAACAAATAATTCGACCATTAATAAAACAATTCTCGTTGAAATATTTTACGATCCCAAGTATAATCTACGAATTCTGTGGACATTAATTCACCTGACAAACGGGCGCGGACGCGAATGCATTTAACGAACTTGCGAAACGAAGTTTCAAACTGCTAACAAAGCAAACGTCGCTTTCGCTTCGCGAGGAACCCGAGCAGAAAGAAAAGTATGCTTTAGCGTAGCGTAAAAGAATCGAGCGTATTCTTCGGAAAAGTCGTGACAACGATGGTTATCGACGGTGTCCTTCGTATGATGACGTATTTTCTAAGGATAGAATTTTCTTTTATCTATCAACTTTCGGCCGAGAGAGATGAAAAATAATAAAGTGATTTTTATTTTTTGTCTCCCCCCTTCTTTATTTTCTGTTATGTAAGATTATTTCATGCTTTTCAGCACACATATCAAAAGATACAGACAATAAAAAGTTTTTAACTTAAATTATGCTTATTGTTAGTTTAGCAACATTTGTTGAACCGTATATTTTTTCATAAAATAAAAAAAATAACAATAAAAATAATGGTAAAAAAGAAAATTTGCATCGAAAAAAAGATGGCGAACAAAATATGCTCTACTAATTTACACACAGTAACTGTGTTTCTGTTTATTCCGCCCACTACTTGTGACTTGCCCAGGTATGCTCTTTTGTTGTATGAATTAATGAAACAAAGGAACCGAGAAGTAGAATAACTATGGAACAATCGCCGTGTTCTTCGATAGTCTTATATTTATACTTTTGAACTTCTTTTCGTAATCTAAAATAATATTATTTGCGGGGTTTATAAATCGCATGGAAGAAGTTATATATACAAATCCATTTTTTATATTATGTATATATATCTTATATGTATAATATATATTTGACAAAATATCATTGAATATAATAAGTAAAACACAGTTTCTAATTAAAATATCGTACATTTAAAACAAAAAATACTTATTTAAATATTATAATTTAGAATTTGAGAACAACAAAATATATTAATTACAATAATCTTGAAATAATTTAAATGTATTATAAAAAATACTTCAATGATTTCTAATTTCGTACTTTATTAAATATAGGTATCATACAAAACGCGCGAAATTTTGTCCACATCTGTTTCTGGTTGAAAAATGAAATTTAAACATAGAATAAAGATGCGCGAAGACGAAATAATATATAGTAGGAGGATTCGGAGAGAATCGCTTAGGAATGCGGATAGGCTAGAAAGCGAGCCAGGCCTCTTGGAGTTCTCGAGCAGCCCGAGTTGCACGTGGGTAAAACAAGGGCACCCACCGTCATCACGGATACGTCGAGTAGTTGTGAACTGAAAAGACGGATATCGGCGTTTCGAGATACTCCAGAGATCTGATCTTCTCGTTCTTTCGCGAAGTCATCCCAACCCACTCGTCGATCTTTGGATAAAGTTTCTTAAAGTATGTGTATCTCGATATATTTCTATTCATTGTTAATTATAGAATACGAGAAAAAGCAAATTCTACGTCTTCGTTTCTATTTTTTATTTCTTTCTCTCTCTATTTCCTTTTTTTATTGTTGAATTCAAGCCGTTAATTAAATTTCGCGCTATTCCTATTTCAATTTACGCGTACCAATATTGCGATGAAGAATAATACACTATACATAAAATACATATGTATGTATACTCGATTTCTACATGTATATATATGAACACATTTTTTTATACGACCCTCCTTGCATTTTACCATTTTTTTTTATTTTTTCATATTTCTTTTTTTTCCTTTTTTATTTTAATTTTAATTTTATCATTTTTTTCTTTTTCTCTATTTTATTTTTTTTTTATTACGAAGCGATCGTGTTCGATGTAATCGATAGAAACGTATCGAACGAGTAACGTGCGAATGGCGTAACCGACGCGACCAATAGCGGAAGAGATTCGTTGCATTCTTGTGACCTTAATATAAAACGTGAATCGAACTGGTGAGAAAAATAATACACAACGATCTAACCGGAAATTTTTGACTCCCTTTTTACTCCTTGTAGATATTTTCTTTAAATTTTGTACGCAAACGTGAAAAATAAAAAAAATATACATACCATAATAAAAATATCCTCCTATTTCCATTTGTTTTTATTAATAAACGTGAATTCGTTATAAGTCGATAATAAAAGTTAGTATCGATTGTTGGTGTTCGTTCCTGAATACCGGTTTATTAATAGAAAGTAATGTTTCATACGAATTTATACGAATTTATACGAATTTATATGAATTTATACGAATATAACGACCTATTTCCGAAATGTGTTGTATTACAATAGCTTTTGTACTTTCATTGAGGGAATAATAATGACTGACGTATATACTATAAGTTAAAATCAAAATAAACTATGATCGATAATCACAATAAATTCATTGGGAATTAATAAAATTTACGAATTAACACGTTTTATAATGATACAAATATGGAAATTATTCGTAACATAATTTGTAATATTTCGTCGATAATATAACAAACATGTGCGTACAAAAATACGATAGAAATAGAAGATAGAAACTTTGAGAATGTATTCATAATTAATTTAATATTATTTCCAATATAGAGTTGAAATATTTACAAAAGTTTGACAATCACTAATTCGACGAATGGAAATCGGCATTCTCACAGAGAGAAATATTTTTAAACATTTCTAATAATTGCCACGATAAAACATACATATATATCATTAAAAACAACATATCTTTTCAATAATTTATTTTCATAATTTTATATGTACTTTTTTCACATCTATTTGATTTAAATCGTAGTATACGTTTGTAATCTGAATTATTTTTGAACATCCTATATATGTATACACATACGAGAATGTTTTATAACTTTTTCTTGCTTGATTATTTAGACAAAAATGAATTTAACGAGAAAGAAATTAAAAGTATGAATTAAAATTTAAGCGTATTCACAGATCCCATTGAAAGATTTCCATGTATATTACATGCAGTTATGAGAACTTTTTGTAGTCTCTCTGTGTGTTGTTTGATATATTCATTAAAAAGAAATATAAAGAGAAGGCGACTAACATATGAATGGAAATATGTCGAACAAATTTAAATCTAAATCCTATTAAAGGATTTTAATGTTGAAGTTCATTCTAGGAAAAGACGCGAACACTTTTCTCTCTTTCTCTCTTTCTCTCTCTCTCTTTCTTTTTCTTTCTTATACCCTCTCACTCACAAAAGTGCAACGTCCGTGTCGATCGGACAAGAACTTCAACTTATTATCGACGCTTTAGCAGACCAAGTCTCTCTAGCACGAACAAAGAATCATTACTTCTCGATAATATGTCCGCATTCCTCGATACGATAGTATGTAATGATATAATAATAATAATAACTATTATTATTATTATTATTATTATTATTATTATTATTATTATTATTATTATTCTATAATTGTCGTGTATGCATAACGCGATATTCATACCTATATATAATATTGGTTACATAAAATTAACACCGATCGTTTTCACCGTTCACCTTTTAACAAGTTTACTTTTTTCCCCAATAATCCTGTTATGTTGATTCTTTATCGTTGGTAACTTAGTCAATGAGTATTATTTAAAATATCATTAATATATATCATCATTATTGAAGATATTGAAGATTAGAATTTAGAACGTGTAAATATGGCGCCAAATTTGCTAAAATTATATTGCTTAACGATTGCCAATCGAACGGTGGTTTAACTTTACATTATAACTATCGAAATACATAGGAGAAGTGATAGATCGATCTATCGTTCATCAAAAAAGAAAGAGAGAAACAAAGAAAGATGATCATAAATAATAAGAATAATCATTATTTTCGATGATAAATATACCATCTAGTATAAAAAAAGAAATATCGCGAATACGAAGCGACAGGAAGGAACACGAAAATAAGTGTTGTAATCACTTGGCGGTATAAAGATAGAAAAAGGACAGAAAGAGATCTCGATAACAAACATGGTCACGTGACACTAGATACGAGAAGTATACTCACACCTCAACGCCGCTTTCCGCATCAATCGAGATCCAAGTTGTAATCTAAAAAAGTCCTCGTCAAGGTTGGAGCAAAAGAAAACGAAGGAGCAACCGGATGCTGTGAGAAGAAGGCTTCTTCTTCGTACTTCGTGGAAGACTCGAACACTCTTCGTTTCTCCGGTAGATTTTCTTCGAAGAATGGCACGGAAGACGAAAAAAGGGAGATAACAGACAGATAGAAAGAGATATGAAAGGGAAAGAGCGTGAGAAGGAGAGAGATGGGGAAAGAAAGAAACAGATAGACAGACAGAGAAAGAGAGAAAGAGATAGAGAGAGAAAGGAAGAGAGAAATAGGAAAAGGGAGAGGGAAAGGAAGAATGTGACACACGCGAAATAATAACGAGAGACTCGGCCGATCATAAGAGTTTACTATATAGCGAAAAACGTGAATGCGTCGACGAAACGATGGGAATATCCGTGTCACCGTCGTCGTCGTCGTCGCAGGGATACCGAACGAACCAGCACCGGCGTCACACGACGCGATCTCATCCCTACGACGGAGCACGGATGACTGACGGACGGTTCGGTCCACCCCGCCAAGTGAGTTTACTGCGCGCACTGTCTAATCCCCACTCTTTTCGTTATCCCCACTACGTACGAGCATCGACGCTTCTCAGCTACCCCCACCACTTGGCTACCCATTGCAACGCAGCGCGCTCTCAGTCTCTCGACGACCGTTCGACTATATACGTCTTTTCTCTTTCCTTCTTTCTTCTATCCTCTATCCCCTCCTCACTTTCTCTCTCTCCCTCTTTCTGTCCTTATTTCTCTCTCTATCTTTGCACCTTCGCTCTTTAAAAGGAAAAGAGACAGAATACGATAGACGTATGGACAGCAACGAGTCAGGTTGAGGATGTTCCTCAGTATCGTCGTAATGTTATTGCTTCGCCCCAAAATCGTATATATTTATCATTTGCCGCTACATAATAATCTTGTTTTTGATTAACAATATAAATTTACTCTTTTTTCCATTTCCCCCCCCTTCCACACACCTCTATTTTTTCTTCTTTACTTTACTTATCTTCCTTTTGTTTTTATATCGCTTCATTTCCTTTCTCTCTCTCTCTCTCTCTCTCTCTTTCTCTCTCTCTCGCGAGCGCTATTTTTCCCTTTACTCAACGAAACTACGAAAAGAGTCGGGAAAGCTCCCGCCGGATATTTGACCCAGAAAAGGTACTGTCGCGAACTGAGGGAAAATGATTTCCCGTTATGACTCGTAGGAAGTTGTCGGTTTTTTTATATTACAAAAGTCAGGGAGTTTCAGAAATATAAAATAAGGCGGGATTTTCGAAAAATTGTTAGATTTCTCGTATAATGATTGATATTCGTGTATGCTCATATTCTAAAGGAAAGAAAATTAGACGATAAAATTTCGAAGATAAAATATATAGTTTAAATTTATCGAAAAGTACTTATACAAGTAGAGAAAGGATCGATTCTTTCCGAGTTTTGTGATTTAAGAGAGTATGACATGAAGGGTTCTGGAAAATCTTGAATCGTTCCTGAAAGTTCCGGCGCAAACTCGTCACTTCTTCCTTTCTTCTCGTATCTACTCTCTTTTATTCGTTTGGACGTAGCCACCAGCCACGTTGGTGAACTTGGAACGTAGGAATAAGTAGCGGAATCCAAACCTTTCTCTCTCACTCTTTTATCAACTCTTTTTCCTTTCCTTTTTTCTATAGTATAACAGTACGGATAAGAGAAAGAGAGAGAGATAGGGACAAAGAGAGTACAAGTGGAAGTGAGAAAGGGTAAGTTAAAAAGAGTAAGAAGGAGAAGAAGTAACGGCGCTACAAATACCTAAACGAACCTTAAAAAGAATGAGAGAGAGAGAGAGAGAAAGAGAGAGAAACTTCCTGGTTCTTTCTTCCACTTTTAGTCTTGTAATTATGGTTGTCGTCGTCATCTTCTACGTCGATGTAGCCGTTGTTGTCATTGTCGTTGTCATCCTCGTCGTTTTCATCGTCGTCGTAGCCATCTACATGTAGCATGTTTTCCTGTTACATTTCCACTGAAATACGCATGCGTGCACAATCCCTTCCAACGTTTAGACAATGCGGTAATAAAATTTTCTTATCCCTCCATCGTGAAAATCGATGCTACGGCGGGGAGGGCTGCGCAATCAAACGTCTTTTATAAGCTAAGGTATTTTTATGAATTTAATAAAGCTCAGCTTTTTACAGTAAACTTCTACCTTAGCGGTGTCCAAAACGCTTTAAACTTAAGGCGTGCAATTTTTAATTAAATGTAATCATAATATCCTCTAACGTCACCTTACCTATTCGTACCTTTTTAGTCAAATAAACGGGGAAAAAGAAAGATGGGATAATAAAAGATCGTAGAGAAACAAAAAGTTATTTAAAAGAGATAAGAAAAATGAAATGGGAACGAATTTTTACGTAAAAACGAACTAATTCTATATTAGTATTTAACGAATATTTATTCTTTTTATATTTAATGAGATCGAAATATAATTGAAATGATTTATTTTCTTTTGACATGTACAAAATGTTTAGTTGTATCTTTGAGAGACAGATGGTTAACGACGGGGATGCCTAAACATATGCTTGAATGAACGAATGCTATTACCTACTCTTTGCGTGACTTCACAATCGTGCACGCATGAACGCATGTTATTCTAATAACATTCTCTTATCTTTCGGGACAAATCCGAAATGTGAAATACACGCGTTTTTGTATACTAATTTAAATCACTTCTGCAATACGTGAGATAACGTTTTTGGTAATTGTTATCACGCATTTGAACTTATATACTAATTGTAGGACGAGTAACGCATAAGAATGTAAATTATTAAAATGTCTTTTTTTCGAGAAAGAGAAGTCGGTGATATTTAATTATAAAACATTTTACAATTTACATTATTCCTTTTATCCTTTTTTTCCAAGTTTTTTTTTTGACCTGCTTACATTAGATTCCTTTTTATTTGATTATAAATACTTACACAAGATTATTTTAAAATAACTCTTTGATAAAAAACAT
This sequence comes from Polistes dominula, assembly GCF_049000335.1. Taxonomy (NCBI): domain Eukaryota; kingdom Metazoa; phylum Arthropoda; class Insecta; order Hymenoptera; family Vespidae; genus Polistes; species Polistes dominula. Next base: position 7,352,110 of record NW_028300915.1, read on the forward strand.
TAATTTTCTTAACTTACTTAGCATTCGTTGCATCTAATATCATCTTGCGAAGCACCTTATGCTCTTTATTTATTAGTATTCTTTCGATTATCGTGTTTAAAATACTATAATATTCGAATTAGCAATTGTTGAATTTTTTGAATTAATCAAAATATAAATAAATATTTATGTAAATATGTATGTATGTATGTATATATATAACATATTGATAAAAAAGTAATATGCAAAACAAATAACGATTATCATAGTTTACAAATACGTATGTATAATACATAGGTCGAAAATCAATCTAATGTAATTTATATGCACGATCATCGTTGAAAGAAGACGCGAGAAGCATGGTTGATCGAACGACGCTAATAAAGATCGAAGAAGGGAAATTCCGTTCGATATCCGGCTGTTCGTATAAGCATAGATAGTGATGCGGCACACTGACGCCTTTTTCGTCCCATCATTCTCGTTTTCTCCATCTTCTTCCTTTTCGAATCGATATCGTCAACCGCCCCCTTTGCTATCCAAGACGTCTAAGACGACGAATTAAAGCCGAACGAGGTGATCCGGGTGAATGGAAGGAAGGTCTTGGGATAATGGAGAGACGAGACGCATTTCGCCACGAGATTTTCGGGACAGGATGATCTTTCAAGCCGAAGGTAGTAAGTAATCTTCGTCTTGTCTCGTATAACATTGTCTCTCTACGTAATAATAATAATAATAATAATAATAATAATAATAATAATAATAATAATAATAATAATAATAATAAATAAAATATCACGCATGTTATCATACGCTCGAAAATTTCACATTTTCTTTTTTTCTTTTCGTCTTTCGATTATTAGTATAACAAGTAAATAAAGTTTCCATTCTTTAATTAATAAATAATTTTTAAAATATTTTTGTTACCTTGTAAAAGAGAAATATTTTAAGCATTTATCTTGTTTCCACGGACTTTTTTCCATTAAATGCTAAAGCTTTTTTTTCATTTATAGCTTTACATACTTAAAACCTGTGTAAATTTGCATTATGCAAACTATACGATTAAAAGTATGACTCGACAGTTTTTTTTTCTTTCTTTCTTTTTTTACTTTTTTTGAAAAAGTTACATTATATGTACTTTTCTCGTTGCTCGATTTAGACGTTTCTTTCCACATTTACTCTTACGATATTTTTATACCTTATCTATTAATTTTATTGATTTTCAAGAGAAAATGTTTTCACGAAACACGTGGAAGGAAGAAGGACAGTCGTGAAAAAGCAAAAGTTTAGAGAAGGACACGTAATTAACTTTTTAAAAGTTTCTCGCTTCCAAAATTTTTGGAACGTGCCGTTAAAGTTGCATCAACCACGAACGATGTGATACTTTCGGAGAGCCAACTCGTGTATTACATCCGTCGTGCTCGTCGTCGTCGGCTGAAAATTGTTCAAAGTTTTCGAAATCATTTCAGCGAGGAGAAAAAAGGAAGATTAATGAAAATAAAAATAAAAAAGAATGACCTTGATTAATGCAATAAAAGATAAAAAGACAATTGTTTCAATCGTTGCTAGGAATTTATTTTTTATTTACTCTTGTTACATGTAGTATCTTTTTACAAATTAACACTACTTTACCTTACCTTTTTCCGATAAATCTTTTGTACGTGAAAGCCTCTGGTGATTCTTCGTTCTAATTATTTTTCTTTCTCTCTCTCCTTCTTTCTCTCCATGTTCATCTCCTTGTTTCTCTTTATCTTTCTTTTACTTTCTTCCGTTTCCTATTTCGACTAACGATATTTACAATCCATGTTTTTCTACTCGAAGGAATTTCATTATCGGTGAAACGTCAACAAGTCCCTTTCGTAACCCTTTCGGACAGTAGTAGGTTCCATGTACACGTCTTTTCTAAATTGCTTAGATACAAGTGCATGAAAGAATAAAAAACTATAATAGTAAGAAAAGAAGCTCTTTATATACTTACTTTAATACTCAGCTTCTTTTTTAATGCCACTAAAACTACGGAGAAAACATCCGTGCAATTTTCTTCCGTCTAACGTTCTCGTAGCTTAATATTTTTGTTACCTTATAAGAGTGAGAAAAAGAGAGAGAGAGAGGGAGAGAGAAAGAGAAAACAAAATGAGAGATATTTTTTTTATCTAAACTGTTTAGCATTCTAAATGAAAATAAATGAAAAATTATAATGGGTAATATTTCTCAATTCATCAATTAGGATTAAAACAAGTAAATATTGCGATTAGAAGAAGGTCTATAAAAGAAAAGTAAAAAAAATTCTCCATAAAAATATTCACGCTTAGAATTGAAAATTGAGATAAATCTGATATATTAAAATAATTAAAATAATATTTACTGTAATGATATATATAAAATTATGTTTAGTATAGAGAATGATGAAACTAAAATACTTTCTTTGATATTTCAATATTTTCCAAACGATAGAAATTTAACGTCGCAGTTTCACGTACATATGCATATATGTATACATAGATAGATGGAAAAATGGATGTAATCAAAATTCACATTACCTTAATAGGATAAAATAGAACTTAACCTCAGGGATATCTTTGCAATCGGTTGTACGTTATAACAAGTGGATATCAGATATCCGTAGCTTCTACCTCCTTTTCGAATCTTTCAAGCTAAAAATCGCGATGTAAGCTCTCGAAGCTGTTCCGGAGTTCGACCTTACCCAACGTTCTTTATTGCAGCCGGTAAATCTTCAAAGTACTACCTTTGCTTGCTTGATGGTTAGCTTCTCTGAAAAACACCAACTAAACTCTCCGCTCTCTTAAATCTAACGCTTTTATAAGTGTGATTTATTTTCATACTAAACACAACTCCACACGTTCTCTGTACATACTCTCAAACTATCTTCTTTCTTATTTCCTACGATTATACACTAAATTTTTTTTTCTATCGTCGATTTAACTTTTATTATAAGATGTTATCACTTTTTTCCTCTTTTCTGTAACGATACCGTGTTGTGAAAATCATAGGATAAATATTTTTTCTTACATATTCCCAAACAAACAAAACATATGATAATATTTCAAGTCATTGTTGATACTAGAGAAATGATAACACAACTATGTTTTGTATAATCGTAAGTATATATACAATCCTTCTAATTTTATCTTATATTCACTATGTCCATGTATCGTGCGTTTAAACGAAACAAAATAAACTTTAGATATTTCTCGAACCTTGCTTGGTGTTGATAAAAAAAAAATGAAAAAAAAAAAACTATTTCCACATAGCATGACTTGTGGCGTTATATTCCGTTAACAGAATGTAATGCAACGATATACTAGCCAGATTATTATGAAACGTCAGTTTATTTGTATTTCGTATAATCCAGGAATTATTTCTCCCTTTTTTCTTGTTCTTTTTTTAGTAATACTTTCAAGTATCCTTGAAATTTATAAATGTCTGTTAAAGACAATGATTGTGAGATTCATAAGGAATCAAAGGAAGTTAGAGTTTCTCTTATTAAGTTCTATTTCCAGTAATTGACGTTCTAATGATTAGTAGTGCGAAAATAGAATACGGTTGAATGTTCAGAATGTCCAAATGCACTGTCCGGATTAAACAAAGTTTCAAGTTGACAACTCTAACGATTAATCCTTGGAGTCGATGCTATGTATTCGCTAGTCATCTGCAAGAAATACTGGACAACTAGAAAACTCCGATGCCAAAGCTCTCGTTCTGAACTAACGAGAGAATTCTCGTTAATCGATTGTTATTTCAATCGACGAATATATTTTTTTTTTTATTTTTTTCTTTCTTCTTTATCAGGTCTTGATTCGCATCTAAAAAAAAAGTATATTTGGAATAAAAATAAAGTTGTAGAATTAAGAAATGAAACATTTTTACGTAGTATCGAAACTTATCCTAATTGATTTTAAATCGTTGGGACATTTGAATTTATTGAACGATATATGATATATATATATATATATATATTAGGGTGAGTCAAAAAAATCATTTTTTTTTTTTACAAGTGCCATGGAAAAATAGGTTGCTAGACACCTTAAAAAAATTCTCACCAAATATGAGCTCTTAATTTTAAGAGGAAGATCCTCCGCATCGCAGTTTTTTATTTTTTTCTCAGTCCAATAGAATAAAATTCATACCTCATCATTAATTGATTGTACAGAAAAATGTTCTGGACGAATTTTGTAGAAAATTTAATGCTCTACAAAAAAGGTATCTTATATTTTTTTTTGTGAACCTCACCATTTGAATGATATTGAAGATTTAAGTTTGATTATTTTAAAACAAATTTCATTTTTGTTTATGAATTTTATAACTCGACAATAAATGACTATTATAAAATGCGCAATACAAATTTTTGTAGAAAATTTAATGCTCTATAATAATAATCGTAATATTTTACGAAATCAAATTCAAATGGTCATGATTAATACCAATGCAAACTGGGTAAAGAGTTATTGAAGATTCATAGAGAGTTTCGGGAATACTAAACAATTAACTCGAAAATGTATTATTACCAAGTAATATTAGAAAGCATTTTTTCGTAATTTTATAATATATTCAATAGCATTAGTTTAATTATTCCTCATTCGATTCTTGCAATTACTCTATTCCTTTTAATTACTAATAATAGGCTTACTTCTATAGATGATTTTAAGCGAGGCAAATAAATTGATATAAAAATTGTTCTTTTAATAATATCATTGTTAGAATAATTCTAATGAAATAAATTGTATCTCGAAAATACGAAAAATAATTAAATAAATAACTATAAAAAATTAAGCAGAAAGGATGGTGTCTCAGTCAGCAAGCGTCGCTAATAGGGATCATACACAAGCATCTTGTAACGAAGCCAAATGGGAACTGTAGAAGGAGATAAGCGAAACTATATTATTCGTGAAACGCACCTACACATACAAGTACGAACACACCTACATATTTATGTATGTATATTATACCTATTTATTTAACTCGAAGCTCAGGCATGCACATATTCTATGAATAAACATTTCATCGAATTTGTGATTGAAATAATTTCGATATAATCGAATTCGAAATTTTTATAAATTTTCAATAATTTTCTAACTGCTCAATTTACTTCAAAAATAAATTAGAGAATAATTCATTTTGTTTGAAACTTAGTTTGATGTGGTTACGAGGAATGATCGATTATCTCTGCAAATTTTGTGAGGATTGCACGGTTATTACCGTCGAATCATAATTAGCATAATCATTCATACGATCATTTATCAACAAAATAACATGTTACTCCTTTCAAATAATCTATTTGAAGTGGCCAGCATTTCTATGTCGATTTACGTTTTATTTACTTCGTCGATCGGTAAATATACATGCATTATTCGTTATTTATATAGTTAATTTTATAAATAATACGAAATATCGTTAAAAGGAAAATATGTAATAATTCATTAAATAAACAATAGACAATTATTTGCAAATTATACACTGGTTTCAACATAAGGCATCGTATAAATAACTATTCTTCCTTTCTCTCCTTTCCACTTTTAATCTTACTGACACTTTCTTTTTTATTGAAAATATAAACTCGCATTTACATGGCACATATATAGATCTTGTTGTCACACCGGCATTCTGTCATCGTCGTTTTGATAATACAATAACGCACGCTTATGTCGTAATGTTCAACGACGCATATGTCGCATTATAGCTTTGTGGTCGCATACCGCAAATTGATTGTTTGACATAATTTTGGCTGCTACACAGGGCGAAATTTGTTTCGATGTTTTTTTCATTTTCCATGAATAAGTATAATTTTAATCGTGACAATTCTTTAATGATAAATATAACAACCATAAATAAACTCTTATACGGATAGAGAAAAACTCTTGAGGTTCTTTTATTATTTAGTAATGAACTAAATCTCATTAAAAAATTAAATTATTTATAATAAAAAACAGATATAATATATCACAAAATTATTACCAAAATAAAGTCACTTATTGGAAAAATACGAAAAAACTTTGTCCCCGATAAAATATTATTATATGTATATAGTAAGGAATATCAATAAGTCTATCATTTACAGTAATTTGTACAACGTACATACAATTATTTTAGTATGATTAATATTAACGATATTTTATACCATGAGAATTTGTCTGAGGTGAGACTTTTTTTTAATCAATTTATGTCATATGATCATTTTACCTTTATGAAGATTAATTACAATTATCGCCTAAATTTTAGTACGACGAATTAAATATGTTTTATATCAAGTAATAATACTTTTCACATCTGTCTTTCGATCTCTAAACCTTTGATCTTTCAACGAAACAATATTCTTCTCTTAATAATACGATCCTCGAAGAAGGTGGCTGATTTTAGTGAAACAATGGCATGTTCAAATAATGACGGATTCGCTTTCGATGATATCCATTGTTCCAGCGAAAATTCAATCAAAGAGATTGCCAAAGGCGTTGCACAATCGTTTAGTTGGTGCTAGTATTTCGATAAAAAAGTAATGCATGAGTAACGAGCTAATAGAAATGTAAATGACAGTAAATTTAAAATTCAATTTAGGAAAAATTCTATGAATGCCGTGAACGATAACAGTTATAGGCCATAAGTACGACTTCGATCGAAAATAAACGTTTAGTTTGATATATTTTTTTTAATAGTTCTGCGATCGTCCTAGTTCTTTTTTTTTCTATATTTTTCCTTTTTATTTTTTTTTTTATCAGATTTTGTTCCAACCCTAATAGATCACTTAAATTTGTTCCTTTTACCTAGGACGTCTAATGGAAATGTGCGATTTTCGAATAGCTATTGAGGACTTTAAAAGAAATATTAATTTATTAGGAAGAATAATTTTTTTCGTTTGAAACGCCAAAAGCTATAATAAATTTAAAGATTAATAAATTCTAATTTATCGGTTAATTTATTTCTTTTTTTTTTTGAACTGTTATATTATATTAATTTATTAATAAAAATATATAACCGTGTTTGATTGCCAATTCCTGACTTAACATTAAAATCAAGCAATAGAACACGATTAGTAACATGGATAAGTAGACCGTCCAGAAAAATAAAAGATAAAAAAACTGTGTGCTGCGTTCACACCAGACACGATAAAAAAATTCGACCTTTTTGGTTGTATTGAATAAATATGGGAAGATGTTAGTAGAGAAGTGACTGGAATCTGTAAAATAAAAAGTAAAAAGATAAGATTATTGATAAAAATAGAAGTATTCATATATACAGGGTGGGTCACCACATTTTACCACCTTGATTTACGTTTTTATTATTACGCGTAGCAGACAATGTTTTGGCTGTGTTTGGTTGAATGGCTTTAAAAGGGGCTCATACTGATTGTACTTTTTTTTAGGTGGGCGTGTCAAGGACATATGAAGGTCATTAATGTTTTTTTAAATGGAATCATATATTTTTTATTGCATCATCTGCTGCTCTTTCATATTATTTACAAAAAAGTATTAACCTATTTATGTAAAAAAATTATTACTTTAGGAGATATTTTAATTTTTGTCTATTTATAAAAAAGGTTCAATATGGCCACCATTTGCATCAGAACACTTTCTGAATCGAGAAATTAATGACTCATTAACGTTTTTTAATGTATCTGATGTTATTTTTTTGCATTCATTGACGATACGATCCCTTATATTGGCCATTGTAGTCGGAGGCTCAGCGTAAACTTTATTTTTTAAGTAGCCCCATAAGAATAAGTAGAGGGGCGTTTGATCTGGTGACCTAGCCGGAAAATGAAAAAGTTGTTTCTTTGAGTGAGAGCCCAATTACAATTTTTTTACATAAATAAGTTAATACTTTTTTGTAAATAATATGAAAGAGCATCAGATGATGCAATAAAAAATATATTATTCCATTTTAAAAAACATTAATGACCTTCATATGTCCTTGACACGTCCACCTAAAAAAAAAAAGTACAATCAGTATGAGCCCCTTTTAAAGCCATTCAACTCCATGTGAAACATTGTCTGCTACGCGTAATAATAAAAACGTAAATCAAGGTGGTAAAATGTGGTGACCCACCCTGTATATAAAGGCATGCCGATAAAATGAAAAAGGATTTGTATTTTATGAAAATATTGGATGCGTTCAATATATCGTATAAATTTTTAACGATGATATTCATTCATATCGTGATGAGAAATTAATTAATAATCCTGATTTAATTCAAGCGTTCGATCGTTCGTAAAAATAATGCCAATCAATGTTAACCACCACAAGGTGGTATAATATCGATGATTGAAATAAAAATAATTGATATCGAAGTATCGTAATAGATATTTAATTACTTATAATAATATGTATATCGTTATGCAATCAGTGTATAGTCAGGTACGGATACGTTATAGTAAAGTTAGAGGAAGCGTTTCGAAATATCTCATAATTACAAGTTTGTTGCAGCTTCCAGTGTGTAAGCAAGTTTCAAACTGCATAGGTTAAAGGTCTACACGAAACATGGAACGTAGGAAATTTCACGGTAATTAGTTGGAAGGGTGGACTCTGCCGAAAGGAGAAGTTTCAGGGACACTCGTACGATCAAACAACTTGTCCAAGGAAAGTTATATCCTTTACTTAACTACTCGGTTCATGATGAAAATCTTAAGAAAATCTTAAGAAAACAAAAATAAAATTTCAAATGATTTATTTTTTTTTCGATCTCTAATTGAATGAACATTTTTACATTTTCTTAAACTTTTCAGTTTGCCATTGAAGTTAGGTTTATATCACTACTTATTTCAGAATATAATTTTTCATGATATCGTTCTGAATAAAGAAAAAGAAGAAGACACCGATCAATAAAAATCAAAGAAACGAATAAATACTGTAATTTGTGATCAAAAATAGCTATTTTGTAAATTAATTAATTGAAAATAAGAATATAAACAATAATTGTATATTATAATATTTAATCTAAATATATATATTGAGAGTAAAACAGAGTCGCCAGTCTAGAAAGATACTACCAACGCTTATAAAACTTGTCCAGAATTGTTCGATAAAACAGCACCGACAGAGGGACGCATCAGCGCGCTAGCTGCGAGATAACCCGCATCCATGTCGCAGGTTACCAACCTTGCACCCTTCGATTACCACGGTAGGGTGCAAATCGTAGGGAGAGGTCAGTCCAAGTTACAAAGATTCATCTCACTTTTACACGAAAGTCTTTCGATGCGTGCGTTATACGTGATCAACGCATCCATCTTTCTCTCTTCTTTTTCTATCTCTTTTTATTTTTCGTCTGTTTCTACTTTCATATTTTTCAGTATCTTCACCTCATCCTCCTCTGACACCACCATCACTTCCCCCGCATCCTCGAATTTGTGAAGATCTAAAGTATCGATAGAAATCTGTTATGATCATTCTTACCTAGATCTTACCGAAATGTTAGAACGTCAACAGAAACGGCAAGAAAGGAAATGCACTTATTGGCTAGCGTCTGCGCTTTCATATTGATCTGTGTCTCGGTCTGACGTTGAGCGCACGAGTTTACGGGTGGGACAACGGGTCAACGCCGCCCAAAAATGTATATTTTTTTGAGATTTTCACGATTCATCTTAATATCGTCGATACTCTGTATCGGTAAGCACGACAAAACTTAATGTTCATGATTAATTTAGCACTATTTATATTTTTCTTCTTTTGAAAATGTCTTTTATTTTCCCCGAATTTTCCACGCATGATTCGACTAACCCTTTTCGTAGGTCTCTGTTCCGAAGATGAGGAAAGATTGGTGCGAGATCTTTTCAGAGGCTATAACAAACTTATCAGACCGGTACAAAATATGACGGAAAAGGTGCACGTCAAATTTGGACTCGCCTTTGTACAGCTCATCAACGTGGTGAGTTAGATTATTTGTTTTTCTTTTTTTAAATAAAACAATTTTATTTTCCTTTTTTTTCTTTTCTTTCCTTTTATTTTTGCTTGACCTTCGTTTCGTTATTTGACACCTCGAGATAATTGAAGGATCAAAACTGTAGTAAGTATTAAAATTCCTTGATTAAACATTCGTCTAACCAATTATTCAAATATTAATCTTTAGAACGAGAAGAATCAAATTATGAAGTCGAATGTATGGTTAAGATTCGTATGGATGGATTATCAATTACAATGGGATGAAGCTGATTACGGTGGTATTGGAGTACTTAGGTTACCGCCTGACAAAGTATGGAAACCAGATATAGTATTGTTCAACAAGTAAGTCTAAATATATCTACACATGATTTTGTTTCTTTAGAATGAAAAAAATGACTAGATCTACATATACATAAATTTTATTAATGATGTTCATTTCAGTGCCGATGGTAATTACGAAGTACGTTACAAAAGTAACGTATTGATATACCCAAATGGTGAGGTACTTTGGGTACCACCAGCGATTTATCAAAGTTCTTGCACAATTGACGTCACCTATTTCCCATTTGACCAACAAACATGTATTATGAAGTTTGGATCATGGACGTTCAATGGCGATCAGGTATCCTTAGCCCTTTATAACGACAAAAGTTTTGTCGACCTCTCGGATTACTGGAAAAGTGGTACCTGGGATATAATAAGTGTGCCAGCTTACTTAAACGTCTATCCCAGCGAATTACCAACCGAAACGGATATCACGTTTTACATAATAATACGACGAAAGACCTTATTTTACACTGTGAATTTGATCCTACCTACCGTCTTGATTTCCTTCCTTTGCGTTTTGGTCTTCTATTTGCCAGCCGAGGCCGGTGAAAAGGTGACACTCGGTATAAGTATTCTCTTATCGTTGGTCGTGTTTCTTTTATTGGTTAGCAAGATCTTACCACCCACGTCTTTGGTATTACCGTTGATTGCCAAATATCTTCTATTTACTTTCATCATGAATACCGTCAGTATTCTGGTAACCGTAATCATCATAAATTGGAATTTCCGTGGTCCACGTACTCACAGGATGCCACAGATGATACGAAAAGTATTTCTCAAATATCTGCCTAAGTTTCTTTTCATGCGAAGACCGAAAAAAACGCGTCTCAGATGGATGATGGAAAATCCAAGCGTAACACTACCAGCCTCAACTTATTCCGGTAGCCCTACGGAGTTACCAAAACATCTACCATCTTCTTTGGCCAAGAGTAAGATGGAAGTGATGGAGTTATCCGATCTGCATCATCCTAATTGCAAGATCAATCGTAAGGTTCATCATACGACAAGTGGTTCGAGTGCAGCTGGTCCTGGTGAAGCTCTAGGCGATAGAAGAGGTTCCGAAAGTTCGGATTCTGTTCTTCTCAGTCCAGAAGCTAGCAAAGCTACGGAGGCAGTTGAATTTATAGCTGAACATCTTAGAAACGAAGATCTCTATATACAAGTAAGCTCATAATTTTTTTCTTCCATTTCTTTTATGATTTATCGTGTTATATTATTTTTAAACTTTTCTCTTGTTTTTTATTCTCCTTTAGACAAGAGAAGATTGGAAATACGTTGCGATGGTGATAGATCGATTACAGCTTTACACCTTCTTCATAGTCACCACAGCTGGTACCATAGGGATCCTAATGGACGCACCTCATATTTTCGAGTACGTGGACCAGGATCATATCATAGAAATATATCGCGGCAAATAATCGCTTTTATGCATCATGTCATATATCTTTTTTTTTTCTTTCGTTCGCTGCTACACTATCATTGACTAAAAAGAAAATTCTTTTTTTTTTTATATATTTATACCAATGCGTATTTACTTGCAAATTTACATACGAAAATTCATAATCATTTAACGATCGTTAGCCTAATTTTCATACCAACTCGTAACGGAATCGTCATCAGCATTAATTATTTTCTTCTTGAGGAGGTTCAAAAAATTTAATTCGACAATTTCTTTTCATTTTGTGTTCTATTTTTTTTTCTACGAATAAATAAAAATAACAGAGCCCGTGTAACTTCCCAGAGATAGAACCAAAAAAATGTCTTATTATAAATGAAACGGCAATATAATATTCGCAATTTTTCAATTGAACGACAGCTTGTTTCTTTACGCTAATTATTCCAATGATAATACAAGGAAATGATAGAGGCTTAAGAATCTGTATTTTTTAAAATATTTTTCAAATTTTAAATAAATATTCATTAACGATTATCGCTTAGATATTTGTTGATCATGAATTGAAAAGTAAAATACAGTATGTTCGGTTATGAAGAACGAAACTTTTCAACGAGATATAAAAAATATCATTAGAATTATCGTAGTTGCCTCTACTGTTATCGTCTTCCTTAACGCTAATGATCTATCATAAATTTCTTCGCGCGAATTTAAAATAATCAATCGATTGAAGAGAAGAAAAGCAAACAACGTTTTTTCTTGACTTTTTTCGATTGTGTCTCATTGCTGATATCTTTGATATCTAATATTAAAATATTAAACATATTATCAAAATCGTATAACATAGTTTTTAACATTAAACGTAAATTTAACATTTACGTTGAAATTAATTGCTTTGATTTAATGATTATAAAAAAAAAGGAAAAGGAAAAATAACGGGACATTATTCAATTAATTTAGACTCTCGTATATCGTAATAATGCAAACTGATTTTTATAAAAGTGACGACCCTGAAACAAAAAAAAACGATTAGATTTTTATAAGTTTCGTAATTATTGATAAAAAGAGAAAGAAAATTGTGAATGGCGAAAGGAAAAGATTGTATTATTAATCAATTATGGAATTTTGTCCTGATCGAAAGAAAAGAAAATCATATTAAATAGCTTTATTAACGCGCACATTAGAAGCACAATGTCACGGTCCTGTGTACTTTTATTCATTATTAGAATATCGTACGTATTCGTACAGACATCTACTAATCGTACATATAAATCTTAATAATTGCATCCATATTGTACAGAAGATTGTTAAACGGTCATGTTTTCTCTAATAGAACGTTTGTCTCTCGTAAAGAAAGAAAGAAAGAAAAAATTAAAGAAAAGGAAGAAAGATTAAAAGAATAAAGTAATAATGTTCAATTCGTTAATTTTATCGAATTTGTTATAGCCTCTCTGGTGCCTCGAGATTTATCCCATCGTTATCGATTATAGATAAATGAAAAATAACAGTTGAAGAAAAATAAATAAAAAACAAACCGTTTGTAAATATAGATAATGTTTAGTTTGATTCGCAGAAACGACTATTATTAGCGAATGTGATCGTTAATTTTATGCTTATAAAAACCATTAACGCGAGCTACACATCCCCTCGTAATCCCATTGTAAATGCCATTCCGTCTCTATTGTCGATCAATCAGAGTTTATAATATAATGAAAATAATTATTCGGCATGTGAATCATACATCTATATATATAGGATATTATAATACAATTATATTGTATTACGAATTGAATTCGTTTGAAAATCTTCGGAAGTTATCGAAAATCTTCCCTACCTACGATTAGCGTATATCGCGTCGATGCTTTAACGATCGATTTATTTGTAACAAGTTCTTTTTATATAGAAAAAAAAAGATAAAAGAAAAAAAGAAAAGAAAAATGATTTCGATGTTTTTCAATAAAATCATGTACAGATATATCCTATATTTAAATAGGATAAATAAAGAACTTGTTATACGAGAATGATTAATCGTTAGAGGGTCGATTCATCTTGGATAGTATGCCATGCGTCTTCCTCAAAGAAATACAATAATTAGAATGTAGACACAGATATATAAGCTGACTAGGGTTTGTGCTAACTGCCGATTTTTCGTTCCTTCCATTCGATATTCTTGCTCGAAGGAGACGAGTCCTTTTTATTTTTGTCTCTTCTTAAATGAAATTTTTTTCTTATAAATCAATCGAAACAAGTTTCTGCCGACGATATATATATACATAAAATAAAATAAAATTTAAAAAAAGGGAATATTAATTATTTTCTTTTAAAAAGAGGTACCTTTTTTGGTTAAATTCATGAGTATGTTAGATCTTGAACGTTTAACGAACACTGGCACAATTCCTAGTGGTTTAAACGTGTTTGTTGTTAGGTAAATAATTAAATGAAAGATGAAGTATGAAAGTGTGCTCTGTGTAATAAGATGAACCTGACTTATACCTGCGCAAAAATGAATTTCTTTTTTTATCTTATAGAGAAAAAGATGATCGTATTATCGAATGTATATTAGTTTACGTTACGTGTAAGCGGGAAAACTGTTAAACCGAAGATTTGTACTTTATTATGCATTATGTATATTATGCCCGTATCTACATTAAATTAATTTGTTAGTTAATAAAGATGTTATTCGATTAAGTAACCAACCGATAGTTCTTTTTACGAGAAAATAAAGTCGCAATCAACTTAATCTAATCTTACCATTTTTTTATATAAATATACGTATACACAATTTTTTTTCTTTTCTTTCAATCTTCTCGAACGTTTCAAAGTCATTTCTCTCATAAAATAAAACATTTCAAATTATTTAATTTTATTATAATATTCTAATTCTAGTTTGGATATATTTAAATATTATTTTTTAATATAGACTATCGTAATTAATAAAATTGGAACGGACATCGAATCGTATTTAAGCGAAAGAAAGTAAAAAAAGAAGGAAATGGAAGACGTTTATTTTCATTTCATTTATTTCAACAATTTCATAATAACGTAATAATGGTAATAATATTACAATGCGGCGATTATGTGCTCACCAGTTAACAGGGATTCTCATATCGATCAACGTTTTTTTCTGCCTCGAAAAAGAGCCCAGTATAGAAATATAACAAATGTTTTTCATTACTCTTGTTTGTCTCCCTCAATATGAATTTACTATTGTTAGACTAGGCTATTGTCGAGGCATAATTAAAAGTCAAGTGAGATCAGGGTGAGTCAGTTCAATCGCATCGTCCCACCAGGGTCCAAACGGGAAAAAAGTAGTGATGGTAGTAATAGTAGTAGTGGTAGTAGTAGTAGTAGTAGTAATAGTATTAGTATTAGTAGTAGTAGTAGTAATAGTATTAGTATTAGTAGTAGTAGTAAATAGTCATTCGTATTTTTGTTATCTTTTCCTTCATTTCTCGTTTATTTTTAAACTAACTAATTTTGGCGTTCTTCCTCTTCTAGAATTCACGGGATACGCCGATCTTTAGTTTATTTTTATCTTCATTTGTTTTTTTTCTCATTTTTTCATTTTTTCATTAATAAATGATTACACTTGAGGCATCATTTGTAAACGCTTCGACGATTGATGTAACGGTGGACAATATAGGAGACGATCTTTTTCTTTAAAGTATATTAGGGGAATAATGTTATTAGGTATAAGAAGAGATAGATTATGTCAATATATAATCGGTCTCTAATAGTCTCTTGTCTTCGTGTATGTATATGTCAGTGTATGTTTCGTTTGTGTGTGTGTGTGTGTATGTGTGTGTAAGAGTGTAGGTGTATATTTTGTCAGCACTTTTTTCTTTTAAAATTTAAAGGTTAGTTTAAGATAATTAGGTTTTTTTTTCGTTAGTTTAGAGAGAAAGTGATTTTCGATAAAGTTGACCCTAACTTCTAACAAATCTACCTTGAATCGCCCCTATAATTACTGTCAAAGTATTAACTACGTCTCTATTAATTACAGGCTAGCTTTAATATTCAGTTAATTGATTATTAATTTTTTTTGGTTTATACGAATATGACCTTCAGCATTCAATAGTTTAAATATGTATAGATTATATTGAATGGTACACGTTTAATCATTCCAGTTTTCATTAAATTTTGCGATTATTCTCACGGTATCATTTCTTCTTTTCTTGCTTGTCACATCTTGCTTTTTGCACTATTCCTTTCAACTTTGATTCTATCGTTTATGAGTACACATTCGATTTTTTTACATCACTTATTTAAATAGATCAGATTACGTTTCGCTGGATAACAAAGTTTCCACAATTTGCACGTAATGAGCTAGCGTGATAGTTCAAAAAACGAAAGGAACAAGAATTGCCTGTTGAAAAAAAATGATTACAACTTGTCTGCTTCGTGTTCTCGTGTATCTTTTCTTTTTTTCTGGATATATTTTTTATTCTTTCTTTTTTTCAACTTCTTTTATCGTTTTAAGTACCTCTTTTCATTTACAAATAACTGTCTTTTGTAAAAATCGCTTTAAATTCAATTTATGGCTGTGACATGTTTATTCGTTCGTTCGTTCGTTCATTCCATTGTTATACCTTTTTTATTACTTAAATAATTTTCTTTTTTCTTTTTTTTTTTTTATACATGTTTCTTCATCGAGGCCAGAACCTTTTTCCGATCGCGGTAATCTTAAGAAATAAGAGGACTGACACGGAATTTCGTATTGCAAATTCCTTTTTTGGTCGCGTTACAAATGAACGGATAGATCTCAAGGCTAATTATTAATTATTATTATCGATGATTTTAATTGAATGAAAGATAGTAGACGAAAAATGCAAACTAAAGTAAGCAAAAAAACGAGTAAACAAAATATTATTTAGTCGTAATACCAAACTAATAAACAAGAAAACGATAAAAGATATAAAATATCAATTAATTTTGTCGATCTTTACCTAATAAATAAATTATTCTTATTTTTTAACATAAGAGAAAGAAAAAAAAGAATAAAAATCGCCCGTGCGTTTTCCTTTCGTCTTTTTGTTTCTAAAAACAACACAATTTTCGAACACTTATTCTCTCATCTCTTTTCTTCTCTTCTCTACTCTCCTCGCGTTTTGGCTAGTTAACGTTTTCTATGCGATTTCGCGCATTTGTTTTGAAATAAGCTATAAAGATTTGGCACTTGAAAACTCGCATCTCATCTAATCGGTTAAATTCTAATTATACTCACTGCTTCGTAAAAAGCACGCGCGCGCGTTTCTATTTTTATTTTTATTTTTGTTTTTTTTTCTTTCTTCTCGTTAATAAATCGACTGTTTTGGCAATGATTATTTGATTAGCTTTTATGTATTATTTAATTAGATAAGATATTTTTTAATAATCATTTTGCGATTAGTCGAAATTTATCAATTGAGAAAATTTCGAAAACGGATTGTCGCTTTCGTTATCATCTCGATAAAGGACCATCGATAAAAACTACACGTGGATAATTATAATCGATCGATCTTCAATAACGAGACATGATGGATAATGAACGCTGCACTTTGCACTATCTTATTTAAAAACATTTTCCTTCTGGTCTTCTTTTTGCTCCTCCCCCCTCCACAACTCAAATACGAGCATCGATTCTTAACGTCGCTTGCCATTTGTTTACGATTTTATTATTATTTTCGTGAATACAAACTGTTAGAAATTACATTATCGGTGAAAAGTGCGTTGAGAATCGCGATAATTTTAATCATCGATGATGTTTTTTTCCTTTCGATGAGAATTTGTCTATTAAACTTAAACGAAAGGATTACCAATTGCATATTTCGTCCATTATTTTTTTGTCTCTCGATTCCTTCTTTCATAATTACGAATAGTTTTCAAATTTATCCAATATCCAACCGATATGTTTATCTAATTACTTTTTCGTAATACTTTTTCCATCGTGTCTGTAACAAAATTACATTCTCACGTTTCCTCGATCACAGTACTATCACAATGGACTTTCGCATGCGAAATAAGTATTAAAAATATCGTTCCATAATTTTACAAGACAGCACAAAATTGTAAAGATATTAAAAAATAACAATAAATATCGAATATATCTTAGGTAATGCCAATTAATTGATAATATTAGCACAATTTCTCGCATTGTATTAGCGCATTTTCATCGATCGTAATTTATTTATCCTGTGTAATATACTATATATCTCTCTATATAATATGTTCCTTTCATATCATATATGTACGTATGTATTTATATTTATATTTATGTATGTATAAAGAACGGTCGATTAAGAATGGAAAATCGCTGGTAAACCCTTCAAACGTCTCGGCTGATCTATTCGAGCTTTTTTTTCGAGCAGACCTAATGCCTTTTCTTCTAATTATTTCAAAAGCCTAACTGTTTCTCTTAAAAGCTTAAATACAATGAAATTTCTTTCGTCGTTCGAGCTTACAAAGATAATCGATTATAAATTGATTTTATCTTTTATTGGATAATCGAAAAAATATCACGAATATTCGTTTTCTACAAAGTTTCAAATTAATTCATTGTATTCCAATTAAAGGTAACGAATTATTCAAATTTTGTTATACTGATTAATTAGAGATCCAATTTACAAAGAAATAAAAAGTTCTTGAAACATTTTCAATCGTATTAAAGTTCCCAATAAATCGATTTTCCTTCCATTGGAAAATTTAATTTATTATTATTTTGCGTAAGGTCAATTCTTTTACGAGCGAAAGAAACTTTTTTTTAGTTTTACGTATTAGTGTATTAATGCGATACTTGGAGACTAATGGCGGAAGACATTGGCGTGCTATAATATAATAGACCTTATTACGATAAGATACAAAGCGATCGATTGATCGAAACGTCGGTTATCTGTTCGATACTTTTAAAATTTATTACAATTTCAATTTTATATTCTCTTAGATAGAGAGATTGTTTTTAGATCTTTTCTAAAATTAGATCGAAGTATCTGATATTTCAAACTCGAAAATATAGAATATTTCTAATATTTTGAACTTTAAGAAATAATACTTACGCGCGTAACGTTATACGTTGAACACATTTTATAAAGTTAATATTTTATTTCAACGATATAGATCCGACCAATTTTCAATATTAGATTAATCAATAATGATAAAATATACAATTAACAATGATTCTTAACTGTATTAGATCTATTCGTCCATCGACTAAACGTTTAGTCTCGTTTCCTAATCAAATAGTTACGTGCCGAATTTTAGATAATAGAACGTATTCACGAAAACACTCGTTCAAAAAAAAAAAAAGAAAAAAAACCGTGTATTTCTATTTCAAAAGAACTATTGTTTTTTATTTTGCAAAAATCTCGTGCTTACATTTTTACTATGGAATTGCAGATGCAAAAATACAATTTACGAAAAAGAAAATCAGATCTACGTAGATATTCGAAGTTAGTGTCTTTTTTTTCATTTATTTTCAAACAGGCGTTTCGATCTCGATCACTTTTAATGCGAGCCGAACGGGGCACTTTTTTTTCTTTTTTAACGATTGTTACACCCTTATTTTATCTTTCCACTTTTTCATTCTCACCTTCTTCTCCCTTCGTTCTTTTCTTATTTTTGTTTCAGTTCTCTCGCATCAAAAACGCGCTCGATCGATAGATAGGCGAGACGTTCGAAAGATCACAGCATCGTTTATTCCCAACAATCTCTCATTTTTCTTATTTTTTTTCTCTTTTTTCCACACATTTCATTTTACCCTATCTCAACATCTGTGGTGCTATGCTAGCGATCCCTAGAACGTGTCGACCCCTTCTCTAATTCCTTTTCTTTTTTTATCATTATCTATATTCAACTTTGAAGACAATACTTTATAGAGGTCACGTTAAACGTATCTGAACGCCGTTAAAAGAAAACTTCAACACTTTATATAACCGGAGAATATCTTTTTTTTATTTTCATTTAAACTCTATATTATCATTATCATTATCGTTATTGTAATTATTATTATTATTATTATTATTATTATTATTATTATTATTATTATTATTATTATTATTGTTACTATTATTATTATTACTATTAATATCATTATTATTATGATTATTATTAGTATCCTCGTTATTATTATTATTATTATTATTATTATTATTATTATTATTATTATTATTTTTGTTTAAATGTAATAATAATATTATTACCAGTTCTATCATTATTTTTATTATTTATTATTAAATATTATTATTTATGATTTATGTGATTTTTTCTTTATTATCTATTATTCATTATTATTATTATTATTATTTTTATCATCATTACAAGGTTTATCGTTAATATAACAAACTCGCATGTGTCAACATCGGATAAGACAGACTGAGTTATTATTTTTCTTTGTTTTATTTATTTGAAAGGCTCCAGTTCCGTCAGTTTCCCTTTCCTCTAATCATTCTAATTAATTCACACTTTCGTCCTCTCTCTCTATCTCTCTCTCTCATTCATTAATGATACCTTATCTTTCTTTAATATCTACGGAAAATGTTCGGCGTTTAGCTTTAGTGCGATTCCATTAAAATGACAAATTTGCCGTACGGTTCGAGAATGTGGAAACGATTCGTTCTATCCTAATTCCCTGTCCTTCAAATATTATCGAAATCGGACAATTATATTTTATTTGATATACTTTATTATATATGTATGTGTATGAACCTACATACATACAATATAGCCGACGATTCACATGGAATAAAGATTTTTCTTTTTGAAGAATTTTTTCTTATTTTCTCTTTTTCACTATCTTTTTAGAAATTTATTTTATTCGTTTTATTTTTTATATATATGTCGAACGAGATAATAAAAACTCCATTCGTATAATCTTCTCGAAAATCTGCACAGAAAAATGAAATTTTATCGTCAATTCTTTTACTTTATCTTCAAAGTTATTTCGTGGATGCATATGTATATATATATATTCAAATTTGTGTAAACACGTGTGAAGTTTTTAATAAATTTCACTTGGATCATTCTTTCTTACGTTTTTTTCCATTTGATGTCTTATTTTTCTTCTTCTTTTTTAATATTATTATTCATCATATCACGTTATCGCTAATAACAAGATTCTATAATATTATACATTTATTTGTCTTATATAATATCTATATATATATATATATATATATATATTCTTTATTTATATGTGTGTGTATAATATATATCTTCGACGTACAGAATACTATAACTTCTCAGTCAAATCGACGGTACCCTGTGATAAGTAGTAGTAATAGTAATAGTAGTAGTAATAGTATTAAGCGATTGATTTTAAACTAAATACTAATTTTCAGATTTAATATACTGGATAACAAGCGAAGAATCCGTGGATCTCACGCTTGATTTTACTTTTTTCATTTTTAATGCATCTCGTTCGCGGTCGTCTAAATTCGTTCTAGAACGAAATACAATCTATTCGAGATATCTGTTATAATATTTCGTTTAATTCGTCCTCAACTTGATACGTCGATCACAATTCATGGAATTAGTGTGGTACATTTGTTGATTATTTGTTTTTTTTACCTTTTAATTTATTATTTTTTTTCACTTTATTCTCTTTTTTTTTCTTTCACATTTTTTTCATTCTTAAGTTTTTTATTTTTTTCCTCGTTAAGTTTATCTTTTAAATATGTAATAACAATGAAGAGAAAGAATAAGGCGGAATCGCATCTTGAAATTTTTGCAAACGTACTTTCGTTTCCACCATCTCGAATTCTGGCAAATTTTACCGAATAACAAATATATATAGATGAGACAATTTTTCTTTTAACTTTGTCTTAAGTTTTCTTATTATTTCTGTTAGTCATCGTCCCTTTTAAAAAACAACGATAAGAAAGATTTACCTATTTTCGGGACTTTTCGTTTATAAGTAGTTTTTTCATTTCTTTTTTCTTTTCTCGTTTTATTATTTCTTCCCCCATTTTATTTCGCAAGATAGCAAAGTGGCGTGAAACTTTTTTTTTTTGAGGATACTACGAAACTGGTAATTATTTTTCTTATTCTTTTTCTTATTTTTTTCATTTCTTTTTTTTTTACCATATCGTTTAATCACAGTTGTCCTAACAATAATTAATAATAGAACACGTGTGCCAATATACAGTATGTAAATATGTAACGTATAATAATTTCGCTTATTCGAAAACATTTCCCTTTCTTTCTTTTTAAGTTTTTTTCTCGTAATCCTTCCCCCGTTACAACTTTTATCACTTCTTTCTTCAACTAACGAAACCGTATTAACTTTTTTACATATTTTTTTTGTGTTTTTTTGCTCTGTTCGTTCTTAACTACATTACATAATGTTCTATAGCGAATTCTCGGCGATCGCAATTTTTTTTTTACGAGATAATAATTTATTCGGTTCATTTGAAGATCTAAAAAATATGCGCTCGCCCGACGATCAAAAATCTGATACCCGGAAAAATGATCGTTCCACATTCTTCTATTTATTTAAATCTCTCTCTCACTCTCTCTCCCTCTCTCTCTCTCTCTCATTCTCTCTCTCTCTCTCTCTCTTTCTCTCTGTTTTTTTTTTAATTTTCGTTTCGTTAATAATATTATATACTCTACATTTTTAAATCGATCCTTTAATATATTTTAACAGTTTTTTTTTTAGTTTTTTTTTTTTTATTAATATTTGAACCTTTTAATAATTATTATTTAAAAGATAACTTGTGATTGGTTGTCGCGTTAATGCCAATGGCCAAAATGTACAATATGATTAAAGTTAATATCGTCTTAACATCGTCTCCTCAACAACGCCAGCCTATTGAAGACTATCCGAAGAAATAATATGGATTATTTGTAATTATTGTTATTTTTCAATTATCCTATGGAGAGTGCATTCGATAATTAATCGCTCGATCGACACCCGAACTCTTTTGATTCCTCGCTAAACGTGCTCGACAATCGTGTTTATTTTCTTCTTCTTTTTTTGAAATTTATTATTGTTGTCGCTAATTCCTTCCTCTAATGCTCGAGAGATCGTTTCTTTTCGTAGGAGAAGGATCAATAATTATTAATCGTCCTTCATTTCGGCTAGTAAATTCTTTTTTCTCTTTTCTTTTCTTTTTTTCTTTTTTTTTTTTTTGTACACCGATCTCGCAAGTAACCCGACTTTGAAAATATTTAAAGTTATTTTTCTTTTTTTCTTTTTCTTTTTTTAATCGTTATCAATAATCGTTGAAATATTTATTTTTAATTAATTGTCTTTCTTTTTGTTTTGTTTCTTTATTAGTATTATTATTATAATTATTTCTTTTTATTATTATATTATTTACTCGTAAGACAATCCTTTCCTCGTTTTTTTGTTGGTTTTTCTTTTTCTTTTTAATTTTTTTTTCATCTTTGTTTGTTTATTTATTCTTCTGTTCTAACGAATGAAAAAAAAAACAAAAGAAACGTTCGCGGGAGCGAAAGCGGAAGGAAGAAGAAATATTTCGCGACCAAAGAAAGATACGGCAATTCCAAGGTAAAAACCGAAATTCTATTTAGAATACTCGAGATTATCGTCAACATTGTGAACTTACATCACGCGCTAAGGCAATTCCGCTCTCTCAACGTTATATTATACGGAACACGAAGACTTCCTTCGAGTTTCTTTGAATCTACTACGAGGCGAATTTTTTGTTTGAACAATAATATCAACCTTATCGCGCTGCTTAGTTTTACAAACGAGTTATTTCTCGCTTCCCCATCCTCATCCCCGGTTACAACCAAATCCACAAAACAATTTTCTCATTTCCTTATTATTTAATTTTCCTCCTATTTATTAATTTAATTTAATTTAATTTAATTTTCTTAATTCCCCTATTTTTACTTGAATATTTAGTCACATATTGACCAAAGGAGAAATTTCCTCGTAGTCGACAGAAATTCGAAGCAACGTTCGCGAAGAAAATATGGAAAGGGAAGAGAGAATCTCTTGTGCAAAGGAAGAAGAGTTTTCTAACATGGAGCGAGTGCACATACTTTTCTTTTTCTCTCTCTATCTCTTTCTCTCTCTCTCTCTTTCTTTTTTTTTTTTATTTCTTTCTTTCCCTTTTCCTTTTTCCAATTCTTTTTTTTTTATTTCTTTTCAATGAGAGAGATAGAGAAGTGGAACGCTTGATTTCCTCGAGAAAGAAGTATTCGTTTTTCTCCCGAAAAAAGAAAAGACACAGGAAGAGATAAGGAAAAGAGGGAAAAGATGAAAAACTCGGATCTAAATATCTTTGAACGTGGATGCGTTCGAACGTTCCACGAATAATTCGAAATAAATTTTTGCGTTTTTAAAAAAGTTCATGGAATCTAATTCGAAAATCACGAATTCATCGCTTCATTTCGAATTATTCGAAACGTCGAATCATCATCTATTTTAATATATATATAATTAGGGTGAGTCAAAAAAATGACTTTTTTTTTTTTACAAGTGCCATGGAAAAATAGGTTGCTAGACACCTTAAAAAAATTCTCACCAAATATGAGCTCTTAATTTTAATAGGAAGATCCTCCGCATCGTAGTTTTTTATTTTTTTTTTCAGTCCAATAGATTAAAATTCATACCTCATCATTTATTGATTGTACAGAAAAATGTTCTAGACAAATTTTGTAGGAAATTTAATGCTCTACAAAAAAGGTATCTTATATTTTTTCCGTAAACCTCACCATTTGAATGATATTGAAGATTTAAATTTGATGATTTTTAGACAAATTTCATTTTTGTTTATGAATTTTATAGCTCGACAATAAATGACTATTAAAATGTGCACAATACAAATTTTTGTAGAAAATTAACTGTTCTATAAAAATGGTGTCTTATGTTTTGGCGATTAAATTAAGCGTTCAAAAGATATTCATCATCAAACTTTCATGTGTACTGATTTTATTAGTTTATACTGATAGATATAAGTGTACTGATTAGATATTCGAAAGATTTCAATTTAATTTATAAATTTTGAGAAAATTTACACGAATTTTAGTTTTTATCAACGAACAATGGATTTGTCCTTTCTAAGAAAGAATTGGATGGTCTTCGACAACTTTTTATTTTTATAGTTATGGTGTATGTAAAAGCTTGGTTTTCATCAACTTCTGCGACTTCTGCTGCTAATCACGACTTAGAGTTTATGAAAAATTTAATTGAGTACAGGCAAATTAATTCCTTGATTTCCTTGGCTACATGTGAAAAAATGACTTTACATTTATGGTACTTAAGTGATGAGCTTGCCATTTTATCACTATTTGATGATACTGTTCCATTAAATATAAAGAAAAATATTCTCGAAGCTGTTAAGACTCGCGAAGGTACAGATTCTAAAGCAAAAAGATTTACAATTGATAAAACAAATTTGGATTCAATCCTGCAAAAAGACATAAGTGACTTTGTTTCTAAGAAGTCATTGAAACTTTTTGAGCTCTTTGATCTGATGTATGATTTTGTCAATAAAAAGTTGTCGAAGACCATCCAATTCTTTCTTAGAAAAGACAAATCCATTGTTCGTTGATAAAAACTAAAATTCGTGTAAATTTTCTCAAAATTTATAAATTAAATTGAAATCTTTCGAATATCTAATCAGTACACTTATATCTATCAGTATAAACTAATAAAATCAGTACACATGAAAGTTTGATGATGAATATCTTTTGAACGCTTAATTTAATCGCCAAAACATAAGACACCATTTTTATAGAACAGTTAATTTTCTACAAAAATTTGTATTGTGCACATTTTAATAGTCATTTATTGTCGAGCTATAAAATTCATAAACAAAAATGAAATTTGTCTAAAAATCATCAAATTTAAATCTTCAATATCATTCAAATGGTGAGGTTTACGGAAAAAATATAAGATACCTTTTTTGTAGAGCATTAAATTTCCTACAAAATTTGTCTAGAACATTTTTCTGTACAATCAATAAATGATGAGGTATGAATTTTAATCTATTGGACTGAAAAAAAAAAATAAAAAACTACGATGCGGAGGATCTTCCTATTAAAATTAAGAGCTCATATTTGGTGAGAATTTTTTTAAGGTGTCTAGCAACCTATTTTTCCATGGCACTTGTAAAAAAAAAAAAAGTCATTTTTTTGACTCACCCTAATATATATATATATTATATATGTATATATGTATGTATGTTTATATGTATGTGTGCACTACGTGTTCGACGAGCCGTACGCATCTTTAAGAACTTGGTTCGGATCGCGAGCTGGAGAAAGGTAAAAAGGGACAAAGAGAAAAAAGCGATTAAAAGGGAAGGTTAAAAAGGGTTAAAAAGATTTATTATACTCGCACGTGAACCCGCATTTAACGCGTTTTCTTCGAAAAATACGTGCTTAGCGATAGTGTCTGAGTCTCCTGTGTCCTGTATAAATGTATAAGTGTATGTGTATGTATGTTTATCTGTGTGTATGTGTATCTCTCTGTATATATGTGTATCCTTTCGCAATTATGGTTAGATGTTAAATAAGTGTATACATGTCCGTGAGTGTCCGTCTATGAGTGCATATATGCGGGCGAATATGAGAGTGTGTAGATAGAAGGGAAAGAAAGAACGTCGCTTAAAACTAAATTATCGCACTAAAATTGCTATTCCCGTTTATATTTTTTATACCCCCTTCATACTCTCTCTCTCTCTCTCTCTCTCTCTCTCTCTCTCTCTCTCTCTCTCTCTCTCTCTTATCTCGTTCTCTCTCACATACATTCTTTTTCTCTCTTTCTTTTTTCAAAAGCTTTACACTGAATGTCCCCTTACAGTCTAACAAAGAACAGTATTTATATTTGCGTTAGTGCACGCCACTTAAATCGTAGTATAAATCCCCCGTTTATTAAGTTGTCATCGATTTACTTACTAGTGATACGGATAATAAAATTCACTGGCATATTATTTGAATCACCTTGGCAGTTCATTGTGTGTATTCTGAGAGTATAACGTGTGCGCTTTGCCTTTTTATTTTTTTTTTTTATTTTTTTTTTTTTAACCAGTTTTTGACACAACGAAGGAGCAATTTTGTTTGTTTGTTTACTTGTTGGTTTTTTTTATATTTTCTTATTTTTCTTTTTCGTTTCTATCATACCATCGCCGTGCATCGTCTCTAGTATTCTCTCTCTCTCTCTCTCTCTCTCTCTCTTTCTCTGTATTTTTATGTGTATATAGTAATTTTTGCACGTATGCGTGTCACGTATTCATGTATGTATGTATGTATATATATATGTGCGCGCATGCAATAGATGAGTTTAAGTCAGATGTCTAAGTCAGTATGTCCGTTCGTTTTCGTCCCACGTGTGTTACTTGTATGTATATTTTTACGTGTGCGAGTTTTACCTTGAAAAATTTGTCCTTCTTATATTTACAACGGAAACCAATGGCCAAGATTGTATGATCCTTCCCTCAAGAAAGAGTTCACGATCTATAGCCGGTTCCTGTGAATTTTTGATATCTTTTTTATCTTTATTTCCCCCGAACCTCCCGTGCCCTCTCCCTCCCTTTTTTTTCTTTTCTTATTTGTTTCTTTCTCTCAATCATCGACGTACCCCATCGTATTTCTTTATTTTAATGTGCATAAATGTAAATATTTTCGTTTTACTCAAGTGTGCGTATGTTTTTTTGCTCTTTTATTACGCGTATTACACGTCTACCTCGAGTAACAGTCCAATTCAATTTAATTCGAATTATTTTAATGATAGATATTTATCAATCCTTTTGAAAAATGCTAAATAACGGGAAATAATAACGTAAATAAATTTTTTTTTATCAACAAGTATCAAAATTGAAAATTTAATAAAAAAAAACGAATTTTGTGTAAGTTATTGAATGAAAGTAACAATAGTACTGAACGAAAAAATAAAAAACGAAGAAAACATCATAGGCAGAAACATAGTTAAGCTTTTCAAGATATGAAATAAAATTGTGATGTAACTAAGGAAGAAATATCGACTGTTACCGAGAAATGTGAGCTAGCTTTGTGAATGTGTTTCTGTATTTGCGAGTATGTGTATGTGTTCGCTGAGATTTCCGTCGTCCCTCGTTTACCCACTCACGATCCTTTACCAACCACCCTCTGCTACTAGCATTGCGTAGCCACGTACATACGTCGACTTGCTACTTCGATAAGGTGTCCTCGTTTTCTTTTCTTTCCCTTAGCTCCTTTTTCTTTCTCTTCCCTTTTTTAAAAAAAAGAACGTTACATTTACGTGACATAAGTCAACATGGTAAGTAGTTCCTTCCTATATTGCAACTTCCCTTACAACTTCCGTTTTTAAATGACGCGAAGCGTAGTCGAGGTGCTTCAAATTCGTCAATAACGAAGAAGAAGGATCTAGCGATGAACTTGTTGGGGAATAATATAGAAGGACGAAAGGAACATTTTCGATTTTCATCCTTCTCGATATCATCCTTCTTTCCCCCCTTTTTTCTTCCTTATTTTTTTTTTCTATCATCTTCATCAGCTCCTCCCCTTCGTGTTTTGTCGCTCTCGCGATCGATCGAACGCATTCCAGTATGGATCTTCGACGATCAACTACTGGCAGTTGCCTGGCTTTTCTGAATCACGTGACGATGATGTGCGGCGCAGATAATAGGACGGTGATGGTAGCGATGATGGTGAACAGAGTAAAAATGATTAGGCACATCCTGTCGATCACCATCGCCGCGAACTTCCAGTCGTTCGTCACCTTCGTGTTTTCTTCGTCGCTCCTTAACTGATCCGTTATCACCTACGAAAAAGTAAAAACGTTTAAATGATACATTTTTATATAAATATCATTCAATATATTATCATTCAAAATTCTAGAAGACATTGAACAAAAATTTCAATTTAATTCTCAATTATTATATTTTCATAAATTGTTTGCAATGATATATATTAATCTATATGTGAATACGTCTATATATTTTACACATTCACTATTGGATTTAATACTGGTTAAGTTTTACAGAGCTCTCGGTCAATGGTCGCACGAAATACCTATTTTATTCGGTTTGAAGGTGCTCGATTCTTTATTAATTTAATTCAAATCTGTGCCATACTATGAAGAAAAGTGCAAGTAATAGAGTCACCTGATGACGAAACATACAAAATACGATTACATCGTGAACGTGTTAACAAATCACCAAATAACACGTATACTTATCGTCTTACTCTTCTTCTTATCATATTTTAAAGTAAATGATTAGTTGTAAAGTTAAAAGTAGGACCAATTTTAGGAAGAAATCAATTGAATCGATTACCTTGATCTCCTTGAGGATCAGTATGAGCTCGTAACGCGCACAGAAACAGGCGTTCTGAAATATTGTCTCGACCTGTGGCGCCGCCGTGTCTGGGGGATGCTGATGATGATGCGGCGTTTGGCCAAGCTGATGGCCGGGATAGGAAGAGTGAGCCAACGGCGTCGAATGCTGATGGTGCGGCGTGGGAGTCGCGTGACTGTGATGATGATGTGGCGTCGTGTGTATGTGACTATGCCCGTGGCCCATCGTATGATGGTGTGGACCCGGCGTACTGTACACGTTGTTCAATAGATTGTTGTGAGACGCCAGCGCGTTGTCATCCAGGTCCAGGACGTTTGCTAACAGTGATTTGCTACTCCTTTGATGCAATTCCAGATCACCGTACGATTTGCTCGTACCTAGTATTGTCCCAACAACACAATTACGATTCAATGAATACATTCGTTAAATTCGAGTTAAAATATTTGTTTTTAATATTTATTTATTTTTAATTTTATTAAAGCAGATAAGAAATTCCATTAAGTTTTCAAATATTTGAATTATTAAATTGAAGATTCGTTTATTACCAGTGACCGGAGATGGTTTTTGAGATTTCGACGCATCTTTTTCCTCTTTATCGGCAGGTCGTGACATTCGTAGTATGCATGGTAACCAATATAAGAAAAGTATCTTGACCTAAGAATAAAAGTTATAATAAGATTGATCGAAATCTCAGACGATCATGTTTATTATTTAACGTTACAACGACACAAGCATAGGTAATCAAGAATATTACCCATTCGGACATCTCGTGTGTGTCGGAGTTTCGATGATGGTAATTCAAAATAAGGATCGTACTGACGACACTGCTGGCTACCATAAACATGATGCAATTGAAATACGTTCCTGAAATATCGAATCTTATGATAATCATTGTTCGTTAATGAAATATTCTATATTATTATTGATTTAACTTTTGGACGAACGAAAAGTAAAAAAAAAAGGAACAATGGAAGGATTGACTAAAATAAAAGGGAAGGAGGTACTTTTTGTACTTACCTAAGAGCGGAACGGCATCTGACGTAGCTGGCATTGTTTCGGCCACCATATTAAGGAACACAGTGAGAGACAAAAGAATCGTTACTCCTGTAAATAAAAAATAATACCATTGAAGATTTTTAATCGTCTGAATTTCAATGACGAAACAAAAAGTAATGCCTTCAAGGAAAGTATCTTTTTCGAGATCTCTCAAAAGTTAACAGATGTTACCGACTTGTCCTTCGACCGTATCTCATTCCCAATTGAGAAATTCATTCAAAGATCAAGCGACTCGTCGCGTCGCGACCATTAAAACTTGCAAAACTTTCCGAAACTTGGACTCGTCCTAAATATTCTTGTCTCCTGACATATAAGCTGTTAACCGGAAACAGTTTCGACCGTCCAACAAGTAGTCAACGAATCGATACTCTCTCAGTTCTTTCCTCGATATCATCTTGAAATAAAATATGCAACTACGGTGACGATACTATATATATATATGCTATATAGACGTAAAGAGAAAGAAGCTTAACTCGCTGTCATCTTGTCCTTTCTTACTGATCTT